>NW_024582415.1:1161245-1253508 GCF_018398535.1 Haplochromis burtoni
GCTGGATCAGGTGACCCTGAATCCTCCCTTAGTTATGCTGCAATAGGTGTAGACTGCTGGGGGATTTCCACGCTGCATCGAGTAGTTCCTTTTCAGCCACCTTTCTCACTCAACATTAATAGACCTCTCTGCATTAAGTCACACTTGTTGTTAATTTCTGGCTCTTGTCCACAGCATGTCGCAGCAGATGGCCCCTCCTCGCTGAGCCTGGTTCTGCTGGAGGTTTCTTCCTGTTGAAAGGGAGTTTTTCCTTCCCGCTGTCGCCAAAGTGCTTGCTCATAGGGGGTCATTTGATTGTTGGGTTTTTCTCTGTATCTATTATTGTAGGGTCTACCTTACCTTACAATGCACCTTGAGGCAAGAAATTTGATATGTTACAGTTTTATTCATATCTACCAGGAATATACTATGTAACCTGGAAAGTTTTTTTTTTTTCAGATTACACTTCAGATGAAGCCATCTTTGTGAGCTACGCTCTACTAGCCCAAAACTTACCTCCATTCACACAATCTGAAAACAGTCTTGCTGCCTCTGGTGGTTCAGATCCAGCAATTATTATTATTATTATTATTTTGAAGAAGGCAAAGTCTTTCTCAAAAGGTGCTTTTTGTTTTTTAATTGCCCTTTTAGCTTGCTTGGCACAGTACTGGCATTACTTAACTCCCTCCAACAAGGGATTAATCAAGCCAGCTCCTGAGGTCATCTGATATTCCCAAACCAGCTGAAACTATAGGACATTGATATTTGGCAGGAGTTTCTCACAACAGCTTTTATTTCTTTAGGTGTTTTTTCGTGTAGTTTTTTTGCAAACACAAGAACATGATCAGTTTATCTCGTCAAAGGCCAGGCAGTGAATATGATGTGTAGAGATTTCATACCACAGGTGAATCAAGTCCCACACCTCCACCCCACCCACCCACCAATCTGAGCTATGGTCTGATTCATGATCTGAGTGGCCTCATCCCTCAGGTCACTCACACACAGACTCCATACACCAACCAACTCCTTCCCCTTGTTTTGTATATATTCCTCTTGTTGGTTATTTATTCCCCTTGTCTTACTATTTTGATTTCCTACACAGTTGATACAGACCAAAGTTTTATTCTATTCTACTGGCAGTACAAACATTTGACACACATTTTTTGTAAATAATGCTCAAAATTCAAACATTTTAAAGCAATTAAGTTTTACAGAACATGGTTACTATTGTTCTGCAGTGAAAATCTGATGGTATTTATGTACTGTTTCAAAGTTATACTGGCTCAAAAATTGCTAATCATTCAAGACTTCCCAAAATATTTTGCTCTCTGTAAATACATGTATATCAAAAAGAGTGACGGGTTAGATTTTAACACTATCACAAGATGTAACAACATTGAATTTTGGAATATTAGGCATAATAATTTCAAGTAGGTGTAAAAATGATGACTGTACTTCATTTGTCAATAAAACTTGAGTTATTAATGTGCTGTTACAATATATTATACACGTACTTTTAGAGTATCAAATAAAACACTTGAAAATTCTCAAATTTGATAATTAAATAACAGCTACAGATTTGTTAACTGTATTCAACTTTTAATACTGTGTATCAGTGCAATTCTTACTAGCGCACATTTCTCCACAACTTATTTTACTTTGTGATTATTTATTTGAAAGCATCGTAGAGAACAACTCTCCCACACAATCACAGTATTGTTAAAATATAATGACAGTGTTATTAACTCAGAAAGTGTTAAATCAAACTCAAAGTTAAATGGTTCATTTGAGGTATAAGAACAAGTATCTAAAACGTAAATGTATGGATCATTCAGTATGTATTACAGATTTTTGAATGTTTTTCTAATGATGTGCAAGTACCTAGAAGTTTTCTGAACTCTTCTTTGATGTATCCGTAGATTGGATGGTAGAGGCGTCTGTTTGACACCATGAGGTCAACGGGGATATGAGTGTGGCTCGCTCTGGGAAGCACATTCAATGACAACTTAACAGAGCGCGAAGTGAGAAGCTCAGAGAATCTCATGGTAGATTCAGCAGGAACGACAATGTCATTGGTCCCATGGAGCAAGGCGAATGGAGGCAATCTGTCAGAATAAAAAGGACTGTAGTAAATAAATGTCTGTAGTGTGTTTGCATTTCAAATAAATAACTGATGCACTAGATTTTAGAATTATAATTGGTTTTAAACCCATTTTTTATCCTTTTCTCTTCACCTGCTGACTTTCTCCTGGCTGAGCTTCTTCAGTAAGTGTGTTGGTGAGTAGAATGGAAGGTTTTCCACACCAGTCATTGCTCTGTGCATGTCAGAGAGGTATTCGATTCCTCGTTTCTGTTCATGTTCATAATGTTCCACAGTGTTGTAGACGCCACTCAGACCTGTCCAGAATATAAAACAGTTAACCTAACTTATAAAGTATAAATAAAGGAAGAGGAACCACAGATTAGCTAAAAATGCTCAAAATGTGTTTTACAATCTCCATCAATAATTTAGCTACGTATGTGGCAAATATTACATCATGAAAGTTTAGTATAAAATTAAAAAACATTTCTTTAGATGATGAACTTCATTTCTTACCAATAATTCCTCTTATTAACAGGAAGACTTCCTGCTGCTTGTCTGGCTCTATGGAAAGCTCCTCTCTTGTATCAACAAGAAACAGTGTGGTGAGTGTACACAAATGTGCACCTGCTGAATGCCCAATTAATACAATGTTATCCTATAAAAAACAGAACAGCATGCTGTATGTGATTAGATATATGTATTTTTTAACGTTTATAACAAACAATTTGTGAATGAGTATAAAAGCATTCATATATGCACTTAGTCCCAGGACATCCTAGGTCGCACTGCGATTTATTTTGTAATTGTATCATCAGATCTGTGGCAGCATGCCGTATAGGTGAGGAGGGAAACTGAGCTATTAGCTGATCACCTGGTGATGACTAGGATCAGGTGATGCAGGAGCATGCTGCACACGCTTTGTGTAGTGAAGGTACGTTGGGGGCAACTTCAGAACTTCGACAACATTCTGAGAGATGCTAAGGACACTGAGTCCAAGTGAACCACGCTCTGCAAAACCATTGCTGAAGCTGCTGTAAAGGGTTTCAGCTGTAAGGTGGCTGATACCTGTCACAGGAATAACCCTTAGTCCAGTCAAGCTGAAGAAGCAGTCCGAAGCTTGGTTGACTTGTGGGACCTCCTCAATCCCACTGACTGCTTCGGTGCTGAAAGCAGAGTTTGGGAATGAAGAGGAGGACTCAGACATTAATGAGGGCAAGGTCACTGATGTAGTTAAAAAAAACTCATTGGTGGTAGAGATTCACCCACGATTCCCTAAGGCTTTGCAGGTTATGCAATTGTCTTGCTGGATCACACCCGTCAGGCTTCTTGGAAGGACTGTCCCAGGGTATTAGAGAGGAGAGCCAGTTAGGTGGACCTTGGTTACAGGAACAATGTGGTTTTGATCCTGATTGTGAAGACTAGAAGAGCTCTTTATTCTCTTGAGGACTGAAAGTAATGTGGGAGTTTGCCCAACTAGCCTAGAAGTGTTTTATGAACTTTGAGATTTCACCATGTTCAACCACATTCCTCATGGTGTCTTTCTTGGGTTTGTTTTGGGAGTATGGTGTATCTGGCCCAGGTTATCCAAACCCTTTACAACCATATCGAGAGTTTGGTTTGGTTTGCTGGCAATAAATCATTACCAGTAGGTATTGGACACAGCCAAGGGGTGGACGGTGTCAGATTAATTTGGTTCTGTTAACTTTATCAAACCACAGTCTCCAGCTTGTACTGGGGCCGTTTGCATGGAGAGAAAGGTCTGAGTGTCCCTCCTGAGATTTTGCTGAATCCTCCTTACACGGCTCAGTTTCTAGGGTCGGGAAATCATTCAAACTACTTCTGTATGATGATGTGGTTTTTAATCAACATGTGGAAACGACACCAAAAAGAAGATTTTTACTGCTCAGAGGGTTAAACAAGACCTAAAAATCTGTTTCCAGTTTATGTTGAATAAATAATGATAAATAAGTTACATTACTTCACTTCAACCACCAGTCACAATCCAAAACAGTGTCAAAAATTTAAAAATAGGAAAAGACATGATGCAGAAGCTGTCAGAATTATTCTACAAAATAAATAAAACATTTACTTAATCTGTAAAAACACATGTATATGAATATGTAACATTTGTAAAAGTCAGTATTTTGGGTCATGGTAGCTATTGTTATTGATTAATTATATTTCAGGAGGTTTGTTTGATTGTACAGATATAGGCAGCTTATTATTCATGTTCCAAAGAATACTTAAATAATACTAAGCTGTCTTACTTTGTCAAAGTTGAATTTCTCTCCATTCTCGTGGACCCAAATCAAGCAGTCAGCGATATCTTGGACCATCCCTAAAACATTCCCCTGTTGATGAGAGTCAGCCAAGAGTAGTTTACAAGTTTAATATTTGAATAACCCCCCCCCCCCCCCCGCTTTTTACTGTGTGTTGTTCAGAAGCTCTCACCTTTGGATATGTGCAGTAATCAGGACAAATTACAGTTGCTTTCAGTTCTTCAGCCATCTGCCTGCTCAGTAAACAGTAAGTGGACCTTTCTCCTGAACTCCAAGCACCTCCATAGATAAATATTACAACTGGTGATGGCATATCTTCTAACTTGTCTACATTTGGAGGGTGGTACAAGTCCAGCTTGTTGCCTCTGCGACCAAATGTGATGCCCTATTAAGTGTCCACACAAACAAACTGATTACTGACAAATTTTTCAACAAAACAGGTAGATTTTCTCAGCAAGTTATCCTTAAAATACCTTTTCGTAATACTTAAGGTTCCTCTCATCGTTATACCATGACTTCAGTTGAAAGTAAAGTCTGGCATACCGCAGGTATTTGAGAAGATCCAGCGTAACAAAGCTGAGACGATATATTCGCCTGATTAAGAACACAAACACATAAACAAACATTAAAAACAGACTCTGCTCAATGAGTGGAACAAAAATGCAAAATAAAAACAGAGAACACATCTAAAGTATTTTAAAAGTTACCTTGGATTAAGAGCTTCTATGTACTTCTTATACCCAGGCTTGTCAGGCCAACCATAAATCCACTGGGAGGCTAAACAGATTGTGTACGACAGGCCCACCAACATGACACCCACAGTCACAGACAGTGACATGTAGTATTTTAGATCAGACCTTCAACATGAACATATATCAGGTTAGAATTCATTAAAAGTAATGTCAGATAGTGTTCTTCAAGAGGATATACTGGACAGACTCTTACATTATTTTAGTCTCAGTCTGTCTGTCTTACCTGCAAGCATAGAAAGATTATAAGTAACATAATATAAGCAACAGGAAACAGCATAAATTGTTTTCAGTTACACAACAGGCAAAGATATGATTACTGGTATGTCGTTTTCAGAAGCATTTCATATAAAGGCTCATTTTGTAAAGCCCTTTCAGTTGTAACCACTGGCCTAATTTAATTAATGCTTAATACTGTTTTAGAACTTGTATAAGTGAGTAATAATTGACAATGTTAAGTCGGAAGGCTGCCTTCATCCTGCTCCAGCTTTAGAGAAAAAAACATGGTGCAGAACATCTGGATAAAACAAGTTTCTCGCTAACATTGCACTTACACCCATCACCCACAAAATCAAAGTCATCTGTGTGTCTCAGAACAAGGTTTAAGTGAGTGATACGTGCCAAAATAACGTCCACATGAGTGCCAGGACCCATATTTTGACAGCAGAAAATCACGTGGTAATGAGACGATTAATGTTCCTCACCTATGTAATAAACTACATTAGAATTTATAAATGCCTTATTGAAAGTCAGTTAGAAACTACGACATTTCTGGACAAGATTGGCCATTTAGAACGATAGCTTATGACTTATACATAGAACATTAGCACATGGTCGTGACTCGTGTAGGTCACTAATAAATACATTAAAAAAAAACTTCAACGTCATGCCTGAGTATCAAGAATTTCTACCAAAGCGCCCTCTAATGGCATGTTTATGCAATAGCGCCACCATTCAGAAAGGCGTGTTTAAAATCTTTTTTTAGCCATTTAATAAGTCAGTATATCAAATATATTGAGTGTCACCCACACTGGAACATTAAAATCATATGACCATGTATAAACATTAGATCATAGGTTGAAATGCATTGAGAAATACTTCATTTATCAAATGATTTTTACATATAAACTGCTTAAAAGATTTATTAGACCACCACCCAATCCAAAATTAACAATGTTGGTAATTATGTTTCTGTAATGGTTTATCCACCAGCATGTGCAAGCTATTTAAGTAAAATTATACTTTAATGTTAAAATATAATTATCAATGTTATCGATGAATTTACAATTTTGCTGTTTACTATTAAATAGTATTATTTGTTTTTATTATGATTCCAAATTATAGTTATTTACTTACATACCTGAACAGAAGATAAGTGTATTATTATTATTTTTATATAAGTAAAAATATCAGCACTTTGGTTGACCAGATCCCGCCAAACTGGTTGTTGGGCAGACATGGGGTTTGTTGTGTGGGACAAAGTGGGACATGTCAGCTTTGTAGCTTGAAATGTTCATATCTAAATTTAAAATGATAATAATAAAAAACAAACAAATGGAAAAAACAATTTTACAACACTGGCATTTATCATGTATATGCTAAATATATTATAGTTTCAACTCTCTTGATAAAAGATGAAGATAAAAGGATGCTTAATGTCGCTCTTATGGTCTCATGTGACAGTCTATACACTTCGTATTCTTTTTAATTTCACCATCGTTGCAGCTGCTAATTGTTTTTTGGTTTTCAGTTCATACTGGTGGATTGGCATACCTGTTTTCCTGATTGTCAGATACCTGTTGTATCTGACAATTTTAACATTTTTGTTACCACCATATTTCCCTCTCTGTGCAAAATCAAAAAATAACTAGCAAAAAAAGAGAAAATCTCTGTTTCTTAGAATATACTGGCTGCTTCAATTTCTATGTGGTTGTTTCCACTGTTTTCAAGACAATGTCTTCTTGGTTCTGACTAGAATTACAATAAATACAAAAAAGCCTTTCCTTCTGAGTAAAAAATAGACTTTACAAAGTGCTTGTCCTGCAGATACAGTCAAAATGTGTGACACTGTCTTTAGATGTGAGACGGGCAGGAGGACAAGGAATAAAAAAATGTTGTGCAGACATCTAATCACCCTAGACAGCTAAGCAAAATTGTGCCCCCTTTTTCTTTCTTTCTTAGAGAGCTTTGACGTAAAGTTAGCAGTACCACTTACTCAACTTGAATCGTGAAGATAATGAAGACAACGGTGTGTCTGTGAAGGTTCTCAGTCATCCAGGTCATCGTAGTCAAAGGAGCTTGCAAAGAAAAGCGTCTGGACTTCTTTAAGTTGCTAGAAGACAACAGTTCTGACAACGGTTTCCTACCGTTTGACTCTTTGTAGCAATAGTATGTTGGTCGCTAATAAGCTAGCATATATCTTTATTTAAAAAAGAATAATAATAATAAACGACTATCAAAACAAACATACCAAATAAAAGGGTACTTTCTGTAAAAGGCCGGGCTGTATGTACATCATGTAACTGCAGTGTAGCCGCTTATGAAGCGAGCTTCCAAAGGACCGGTGTTCTGCCCTCTTGTCCTGGGGCTTGTCCTGACAACCAAACACACAAAGATAAATACGGCGAAGTGGAAATAGTCTGCTATTAACTTTCGGTTTTGCGATGATAACCAAAGAGCGTCCGTTGATGTTTGAAAGTACCATTTTATAGTTAATTTGTGACATTGATAACGTTATATGTCAGCAAAATAGAGATAGCAGGTCATTTGTTACTATTTTCTCGAAGCTTTCAACCGTGATTCAGCGGAAGGGCTTTGTTGATCTTTCATAGATTTATTTTATTTTATCTTTTCATAATCCATTTGTTGAGAAGGTCGCTGAGCTGTGATCGAGCGGTGCTACTGTGATTGATTAATGTCAGACCATTACAGTATGTCAACAGTATGCTACCTAAAGGGAAAACGGCGAGGGCATTTACGCATGCGTGTGGCAGAGTAACGGGATTTTATTAGACTCATGATCTGACGGTAAATACGGATTTTATTCTACAGATGGTTCCGGTCAGCTGTTTCACCAGATTTCAGGGTTATATGCTGAAATAGTTTGTATTAATGTAACTCGTGGATACCCCCCCCCGCCCGCGCGCGCGCGCGCTTCAACCCATAACACCACACACACTAATTATATTGTTTTTTCTCTCCATTTCAGATACGGGATACGGTGACAGTGATAAAATCTGCCCATATCATTTTAGTGCATTACTTACTCCCCTTAGGCGGTTTTTTGAACTGATAATTTGCGACGATTTTGATAGGATGATTATGGGGCGCCTGGCATTAAAATCTTGATTTGGAGACTTTTTCACAATGAAAATGAAGCTTACAAAGGTATTTCTTTGCTCAAAACTGATATGCCCCTGGTTCCAGTTCCAGTTTGTGTGTTATGGCCAAAATACCAAATCCCACAGCAATCCTACAGCTCTCAGATTACTAAAGAACGTCCATTATAAACATTTTTTTTAAACAGTGTTTTATAACTTCAGTATTTATTGGACGCTATCCAACTCGCTGCAGTGCTTTTGACTATACATTATTCCGGAGCCATCACTTCATAATCACATTGCTCTCATTACAACAATTAGAGACCAGTCCATGAGTAACTTTATAGTGTATAAAATAGTAGCACTGGCAGTGTATGGCCACCAGGGGGAGGAAGAATTCTGTCACTTCCATCCTGAACTGTTTCATTGATTTTTAACATATTGCTGCTAATTATCGCCCAGACATTATCAAATCTGTTCAAGGACTCTAAAGCTATGAGACAGCAGTGAGTTAAGATGCAAAGATAAAATGCTTTTAGGATCAATATTAGTGGTTTGAACTTTTAAGTACTTCACAAATCTCGGATAGTGATATAATTTATCTGTTCTTGCAGCATTCAATGTATAAAATCAATGAAACCAACTGAAGCCCCAAATGCATTTAAATGATCATGCTATGCTTTGTCAGAAATGCTCTGCGCTAATGTAATATGTCTGTAGTAAATGGTTTGAAAACATGCAGTCCAGCAGTAGGGGAGACCGGGGATAGTTGTAACATTTTTGACATTTCTGTCTGTAAATTGGAGCTCTTTTAAGGTAGTGGATTCAAAATGTAATGCAAAGTATTTACATGTCTCTGCTATTAAATAGTGCAGCTATTTTCTCTGCAGCACAATTACCCATTGCATGGTATGGTCTCAAACACAAAGAGTGAAATGTTACAATTAACCCCATAGTCTGGGTTAGTTGTAACATATCCTGGGGTGAAATGTAACACAATGAAATAAGGGTACTAACAAAACATTAACATGTAATCTTTGTTTATTCAACACATGAATGCACTTAGAGCCATTTATGTAGCTGTGTGTGTGTGACAGAATGCAGAAATCTAGCTTTTGAACATATTCCATCTCTGACACAGTGGTCTGCATCATGTATGTGTGGGAACACAAACAGTGGAGGAATTGTGTTGCCAATGGCATTAACTCGCATATACAAATGCGACCAGTGAACCTCTCTCTGCTGATGTCGTTGCCCCAACTTGTTTAATATAAGTTAAAGTAATAGTGTGGTAAGTTGTAACATCTGCATTATTGTTACAACTACCCAGACTGTTGCTGTTACAACTGACCCAGACTCCTATAGCCATGAACTAGCTAACATTACAGCCAACGGCTAAAACATTAGCACTAAAGACCTACACAGAATATATCCCCATAGACATACAAATAACATAATTTAAGTTTGATGAGTTTAACTGCAAAGCAGATAATGCTATTAGAAATTGAAATAAAGTAGAAAAACTTACTTTTTGGCATACAAATTACTTTTTTTCATGTTAAATTGTCTGTGTTTGACAAAATGTGCTGATTTTTCACATGTGATAGCAGAACTGAATTGGGCATGCACAGGATGAGTCACATCATTTGAAACTTAGCCCTGATTGGAGAAATTGGAAGTGTTACAACTGACCCACGTTACAACTATCCCCGGTCTCCCCTATAATTATCCCTATAAATGCAACCAATTGTTACACCTCTGTGTTGTATTAATGTCCATCTAGCATATCTAAACCAACATAAATTCTATAAATTTAGGGGTTTTGCTGGCCCTGACCATGGAAAACCTTGGCTTCAGCACTGCCAATTCAAGGAAAGCAGAGCTACATACGAGTACTGTCCAGCCTGAGGGTTATTGTTATAGTTGGCCACACAGAGCGGAGTCTCAAGCCTTGAGTTGACGTGTGGTTCTTCCTCCGTCTGCCACGATGTGGGGAGTCCCAGGTGCTTTTTGTAAAGCCGCAGTGGAAATGAAGCCACTTAGTGAATGTGAGCCATTCAGCTGCACTGAGAGCACAGTCAGCCCATTCTGAATGCTGTGGTAACTATTCACAACATTTTCCTTTTACTGGTTAACAATTGCATTATCCTCAAGAAAGTAATTATTTCATGCAGAGCGATATTAAGATAATAACACCTGACATTCATTCCTGATTCTGTGGGGGAAAGCTGGATTTGATATATTTTAATTTTTTTAAATTTTTGCTGACCTGAATTCAAGGGGAATGTAAAAATGGTGAAACCAGTTGCAAAATGCCAGTCATCACTTTTTTTTTCAGATCAAACCAGCTCTGTGATTTCTATGATGGCGCGGGGAGGCACAATGCACCATCTCACTGCATTCCTTCCACAAGAAATTAATACCTCACACCTGTCATGCCACAGAATTACAATTCAGTGCAAAATGCTGAATCTCTACCATCCGCATGGAAACTGCTCTGTAGCAGGAATGTGTAGTCTGCCTCTTTTCCTTTAAATTATATCAGTGCTTTTATTTTCATAAATATTTCTATTGCTGTTTTTGAAATACATAATTGGCGCATTTTTGTTTATCTGTAAATGAAATCTCCAAAGGGAATGAGGAGACAGCTGCTTCGTGACCATGCTGGAGAAGAAGACGTGCTGTTTCCAGGTAACTCAGGTACAGCAACGAGACAGGATGCCAAAATAAAAATGTGATCATCAGATATTTCCACTGCAACTGTCACTGTCTCAGGCACTATTTCACTGCAGGGCAACCTGCACGTGGCGAATAAAGCCTTGATTAATTAATTGATTGATTGATTGATTGATTGATTGATTGATCTGTCAGCAGCCCGAGGATTTATGACGTTATGCTTTTGAGTGCCTGTCCAGAGTGTCGCAAAAGCATCGCAAAAATCTCAAGCAGTTTTTAAACGTGTTGTAACTGCAGGATAGATAAATCTCTAACATTTCAGATGTATAGAGAAAATAATAACCCCATGCATTTTAAAAGACGTGATCAGCTCATTACTGTGACAAGTGCTACCGGTGCTGAGTCATAGTCAGAAGGGTTTGTCCACATTATAACTGGAAAGGCTTGTAGTACTGGATGTACCTTTGAAATCCCATCTGTCCTTTTCACACATGTTCTCACAGTCTATTCACTTCAAATCTAAAAATACATCCAATCACTCTTCTGTATTTGTAGCACATACATTGCTAACACTGATGTTCATTACTGATGACTGACTTTGTGTTTCGATAGAAGGCTACAGCTAATTACTTTTTCTCACAGTGTCACAGCAGTGAAGTTCAGTTTACCGGTTACATTTGAACTAATTTCATATTTTCATGGCAAAACCAGTATTGTGTTTGTCATTGTTGGTGTTCCTCAATAAACAGAAGTTTCTTTGTGTATATGAGTGTTTGCACAGGGAGTGTTGGGAGGATTTTCAAAAGATGAGTCACGTGTAAACTAAGTGTCTGAAACATGTAAACTAAACAGACAATTTTCAAATTTCTTAGCTTATGTCTAAAATATGAAAATAAGAACATTCAATGTGTGCAAATCACCTTAGGGTGAGTTCTAATAATGAAAACAGGACGTTGTTTGTGAAATTGAGTAAAAAAAAAAAAAAAAAAAAAGGAGACTAGGGATAACATTTAGTTTTCCTCATTAAATGTTTGTATGTGCGTGTCTCTCTGTGTATATCTTTAGCTGAACTTGTGTTTACTGCTGTAAATTTGGATAAACCAGTATGTTTATATCCCGCCAGTGAACCCTTGCTCTGACCCAGTCCCTTGAGCTCCTAACCGATGTGCGGCACTGAGCCGGGACCCAAACGTGCCACTTCTGTGTTTCTCTCGCTTGCTTTTCCTTCCGAAACGTGCTCTCAGTGGGCTCAGGACCTCCAGACTCAGAGCCATCTTTTCACTGGGATTTCACAAACATGCCAGGGCCCCAAAAGAACATCCCTTTCACAGTGGGAACCATGGAAACTGGCACTGACCATAAGGTCCAGTTTCTAGGTATCCCAGAACCTGGAAATACACCCGGAATCCCACAGACGCCAGACGAGCACTGAAGACAGAGGTGCTGGCATTCATGCACATTTTCAGTGGGCCCTCTGACTGACTGGAGAGAAACAGAGTGACCATTCTTGTCAGATGCATCGGATGAATGTTAACAAGTTTGTGAGGATGCTCAAGACAGCATTCTTCCCAAA
This sequence comes from Haplochromis burtoni, assembly GCF_018398535.1. Classification (NCBI taxonomy): domain Eukaryota; kingdom Metazoa; phylum Chordata; class Actinopteri; order Cichliformes; family Cichlidae; genus Haplochromis; species Haplochromis burtoni. Next base: position 1,173,905 of record NW_024582415.1, read on the forward strand.
GTGTGGGGCCCGCCCCCATTGCAGGGTTAGGCGCGGTATGAAAAGGGGGGGAAAAAACCCAAAAACGCTTGGACACTGCTAGCACGGGGCGGCCACAGAAACGCAAAGCAGAAGATGAAGCATAGCTGAATATGTTTCCAAACCAACTTCATTCTAAGCCAAAGACTAGAAAATATGGTCTTCCCTTTGGCTTCACCTATACAAGATCCAAGGTAGGTCTCCCCTGCATAATTAGAGTCCCCTGTCAGGAGCAGGAGCTGCTCTACACATCACGGACAAACAGTATCCCACATTCTTGATTTTTAGTTCACAAACACTTGTTGTAATGACTAACTACTCCTGACATTTTGGAGATGTTAGCTCTTTATACAGTAAAGTTACAGTCGGGATACAAATAATATCAGGCTGATCCTGCCACGATTTGTTCCCCCTGTCAAATCACGGACAAACAGTATCCCACAGTGTTTATGTTTTTAAACCCATTTTGCACAGAGAGGCATTTTTTGAAAAATGTATTGATAGCAATGTTGAATATTATTACACAGGAAAAAAACACAACTACACGTAAATAATCACACCGTGACGCCTCTGCCTTTGTAAATGGAGGGACAGTAACTGTGTGCATATATGTAAGCCTGTAAAACCTGAAGATAGTCAGATTAACAGTAGGGGAGACCGGGGATAGTTGTAACATTTTTGACATTTCTGTCTGTAAATTGGAGCTCTTTTAAGGTAGTGGATTCAAAATGTAATGCAAAGTATTTACATGTCTCTGCTATTAAATAGTGCAGCTATTTTCTCTGCAGCACAATTACCCATTGCATGGTATGGTCTCAAACACAAAGAGTGAAATGTTACAATTAACCCCATAGTCTGGGTTAGTTGTAACATATCCTGGGGTGAAATGTAACACAATGAAATAAGGGTACTAACAAAACATTAACATGTAATCTTTGTTTATTCAACACATGAATGCACTTACATCCATTTATGTAGCTGTGTGTGTGTGACAGAATGCAGAAATCTAGCTTTTGAACATATTCCAACCCCCCAAAAAAGACAAATTATGGAATTTTCTGCAACTGAATATTTCATTAATTTTGGTTGGTCTTCCTTGAGTTTGGCCTCATTGGCTCAGTGGGCATTATAACCTACAACTCTTGCACCAATTTTGAACATAACAATGAAGCTGAAAAAATGTAGTTGTTCACCAGCATCGCAATTCCATTACTTTTTATCATGGCTTACCTTGGTGTGGTTTGCAAAGTGCTTCAGAAAGATGAGGAAATCTGTTTCTTGCACCCATCCTGATTTATTTCCACTACCAGTACTTCCTACTGGTCCATCTCTGACACAGTGGTCTGCATAATGTATGTGTGGGAACACAAACAGTGGAGGAATTGTGTTGCCAATGGCATTAACCGCATATACAAATGCGACCAGTGAACCTCTCTCTGCTGATGTCGTTGCCCCAACTTGTTTAATATAAGTTAAAGTAATAGTGTGGTAAGTTGTAACATCTGCATTATTGTTACAACTAACCCAGACTGTTGCTGTTACAACTGACCCAGACTCCTATAGCCATGAACTAGCTAACATTACAGCCAACGGCTAAAACATTAGCACTAAAGACCTACACAGAATATATCCCCATAGACATACAAATAACATAATTTAAGTTTGATGAGTTTAACTGCAAAGCAGATAATGCTATTAGAAATTGAAATAAAGTAGAAAAACTTACTTTTTGGCATACAAATTACTTTTTTTCATGTTAAATTGTCTGTGTTTGACAAAATGTGCTGATTTTTCACATGTGATAGCAGAACTGAATTGGGCATGCACAGGATGAGTCACATCATTTGAAACTTAGCCCTGATTGGAGAAATTGGAAGTGTTACAACTGACCCACATTACAACTATCCCCGGTCTCCCCTAACAGTATTTCGTCTCTATCAGCCATTCTGCTATTCATCTCACGGAAACAATAACGTGGCGCATAGCGTGATGTGAAAAAAGGCACATACCTTTGACGTTGGGTGACAAACTCTGTATTCCTCGTCCACACGTAAACGCAAAAAAGGAGTTTTAAAAAAATCTCCGTTTTCGGTGATTCAAAGCGCCGTTTACGTGTGGACGAAACAGCTGTCAAAAATACCAGGTGCGGACATAGCATAAAAGAATTAGCAGTTTACTTTCTTACTACCTGTAATTTATTGCAGATTACTTGTATTTGCTTAATTGTTTACTAAATGTCTGAGGTGTGAAATAAACCGCAATGGAGCAAAAGAAGGGTGTGTGTGGTTGGAGGATGTGTTTGTGCGTGTGCGTGCACGCGCGCAGGGGGCGGGGGCGCGAACATTTTTCTTGTAAAACAAAGGGGGGCCTAGCAAAAAAAGTTTGGGAACCACTGCTTTAGAAAAAGAATGCCGAGGGTTGCCAGAAAGAAAGAAAAGTATTTGATGGGGAAACTGGCAAAGAAAATAAACGATGTGTGGCCATGCACGTGTCTGTGTGCACAGCCTCTGGGAACTTCAGTTGGTCCTTCCGCCTGTACAGTTTGGTCTTTATATAGTCCCAGATCGGCGTAGAGACCGAAGAGTCGAGTGTCAGTGCGTCATGCCTCTTTCCTTCACCGACTGAGCTAACAGGAGGTTAAAAAAAACCTTAGAAACTGCTTGTAAAGCAGTGCATCTTAACCATGGAAGTATCTGTTGCATAACAAGCTAGATGGATGTCAAGTCATTACATGAAAAAAATGAAAACAAAAAAGATAATTTTGCACAAGCTGGGCTGACAAAGCCCTGACTCAAGCGCTGAGGGGGAAATTTTATTAGTGTGTAATGTGATGGTCCACTTGCATTCACACCTGTTTTCCTCACTTACTGTAAACTCTCACAGTCTTCACGAAAAAGTAAAGCTGCTGCAAATAAAAACAGTGACTGCGCGCCATAAATAAGCCACTACAGTCAGTTGGGTTGTTTATAGGTTTAAGATCACAGGTCTGCTCTGTGCTCAAACTGAAACATGTCTCGCTGGTGCTATTGCATTTGTCTTGACCCCCTGTGAGAAATGTTAGTCAGCTCAGCATGTGGTTTCTCTCTGGATGACATAACCACATAAAACTGAGAAAACCCCCAAAACAGCTATGTGTATTTTCACAAGATCAAAAGCCTGTAAACTAGAAAATGAAAGGCAGATATAACAGCTCATATAAGAACTTCTGAATTACGTGTGGCAAAAGCATCGCACTGCAGAAGACAGCCTCCGCCCATCCGTGATGATATGGTCACGCTAGTCAAAGCATAACTTGATGTAGACATTTACGCATCCCCTCTTGACTGAGCTGTGAGGATATCAACCTGTATGTTTACTTTGGATGTAGACAGCAGGAAGAATACTGTTCCTGCACGAAACTACTCACATCAAGGTTTCTGATATTTTTAAGCAGCTGGGTCACAGTTTCTAATAAGAGACTGCTGGGTTTTGTTTTGTTTTTTCTAGTTTGGTGGCATTTTGAGCATCATATGATGAGATGTAGCTCCAATATTTTAATGAGAAGGCAGATTTCTCTACAGCTGAGGTATTAAACACAGAGGAACTCACGCCATAATGATTCTGATGGATAAACAGAAAAACAAACCAGAGTTTATACACTAGATTTAAGGACTACTGCCCATTTAAGAGCTCACTTACTGGTGTAAAGCTTTATTATAGCTGCAATATGAAATATGATAGTTCATCATCAAGCTGTTTATGAAGTAAAACACCTTTCTGTGTGACAGGAATATGGCCATTAACTCTAGCCTCACATGGAAGCAGCAGCATGTTACTGCATACAGCCAAGTATTTGGAGACTGAACTGGTTGCCCAGGGTAAAAATAAAAAAAATGATGACCCCGCTGCTTGCTTCATTATACTGGGAATAAATCCAGCCCCTTTCCTCAACCCACCAAGACACTGCCAGCATTTCTGAGAGATTTAGTTTTACACACTCACACTGGGTTTAATAATAATTTGAGAAAATCAAAAGGATAACTTGGCTTGTTTACAATTCAGAACCTTTTGTTTCTCTCCATGCAGTGTGAAGCTATGATAATCCTTTCCACAACCTGTACCAGTATCAGATCCTACTGGACTGGAATATATAAACATTGGTTCTCACTCTCGGCTAAGCTAATGTATTTAAGAGTTTTTTTGTGAATATAATTTTTCTTTAAATACCGGTTTTACGTCCAGAAAAAACAGTTTGGGCTTGGCTAGCAAATGGCCTCAAATCCAGTAATTTATTCAAACCATACTGACTGCTTCTCTGGGGTAGTGACTAATTACTTAGACCTCCTTGTCAGCAATATCAAATCATCTGCAATTATTTTCAACCAGCATTTGAATTTTGAATCTCTCTTCTCTAGGCTCATCCAGCTTTGTTTCTTTCATCTAAGTAACAATAAAGTTAGACCTTTTCTCCTGTCTCAATTACTTTAAACAATTCTTCGTGTGCACCTCTCTGTCCTCGTTAGCCTGTCTTCGTTTGGTTCAGAATGCAGCAGCTAAGATGAATTTGAAAGTTGTATTATTACGTGTAAAACCCTACATGGTAGCAGACCTGCTGAGGCTTCACTTCAATCGAGCCTTTGAGAACAGCCTCTGTCAGCCCATTGGGTTGGCTGAATCAGTGGTTTATTTTAAATAGCTGCCGGCTTTTCCTTATTTTTGGATATAGTTCATAGCAAATGTGCATATGGAAGTGTGTCTCAATAAAAGAATGCAGTACCATATGCCTGACTGTGTGTTTGTATGTTCAGATATGAACACTTATTTTTAATGTGTTTTATCCAGACTGTCCAGCACTTTATGACTGTTTTAAAGTGCTAAACAAATAAAGTTATTATTACTAAATGTTGATCAGTCAAGTAGATTCCTTGTTGAACCACAAAGGAACAGAAACCTTAGGGAGGTGAACAGAAGGAGCAAGTTAATGACTCCAGCACGGTACTCGTTAATCAACTGTACATCACTATGGCAAAGGCAGGTCAACAATGAAAGGCAGCGCTAGCAATTCACTGACTGTGTACTGCCTCAGGTGTGCCGACATTTAGATACATGAAATCCCTTCAGAGTAGAGAAGAAACTCAGCGACTCATTAAAAATGAACAACTCTGATTAAAAGATACAGCTTTTAATCAAAGTTTCAAGTGATAAAAAAATGTAAACAGCCTCAACCACAAGTATGAATGTTTGTAATTGCACTGCACTGGAAGAAAACGATAGCACAACGGGGAAACGAGAAGTGGCTCTTGCAAGCAGGTTTGTATAGTCGGTTGGTGAGCGACAGGCTGGCGTTTGTGGCAATTAGAAGGTGTGGAAGTGGATGTGAAGAACCTTTGGTGATATTTACAAAATGGGAGGAACTGCATTGTTGATTGTCAGCTGAGGGTTCAATCTCGATATAATAGGAAACCAATTTGCAGGATAAATTATGCTCCACAAGCTGATCGTATCTGATATGACTGTTAGGCAACACATCAGACCGGCTCGTGTTGTGCATACATTGCTAATATGAACACTATCAGAAGCGTTCATAAAATTGCTGTAACCTAAAGGGCCAGCGTGACCCAACTTCTCACCCTTATGGACCTGATATGTCAGTGGTGAATGTGCCACTGTGCATATATGACGAGCCAAGTTGGCCAAACACTGAGATACATTAGAAATAAATGATATTAAATAACCAATACTACCTCAGACCAACATGTCTGGGTGCATTTTATGCCAGAACAGACTCATCATGTGCACAACTTTCCTGATGTGGATGATCATCTATGAAAGGGCCAGGTCTCAGTTTACCCATTAGTTATAGTTCTATAACTCCTGCCTGTTTAGGAAAACCTGCATGTTTATAAACCTACTTGTGAAACAGTTCCTGCTACTGTAGGTGTCCCAAGGCTTCAGTGACGCACACATGCACAGACTTGTGATCTTAAAGCAATACCAGGTAAGCTGCAACTTCTAGTAATACTGCACTAATGATTACTGCACTAGCGTACTTATAGGTCAGAAAATACACATTGATCCAATTCGCAAGAGGGATAATAGATTATAGATGCTTCATTTTCCTATGGAGGTCCAGTTCTCTAGATCAGTAGGTAAAACAAATCTACACCATTTATTTAACAGAAAGACAATGTGTAGCAGATCAAAGGGCAAATGCTTCAATATCAGTATAATGCAAAACATCAGCCACTGGATCATTTCATCTTTGTGTTAATATTTTGAGTTCTATTAACAAAGATAAAACTAAACAATTAAGACTATTTTCTGACTCACTAAATGTTTCTGTTTTTAATTAATCCAGCAAGTTTCACTACAGCACCATCTGTGAACTGCTCTGATATTCTCACTGCAGGCACTGCCCATACTGTAGAGAATGACATAACCCGATTCATGTTAACACCATTGTACACTTGTTGTGTTATTAACTATGTGAAACACATAAAGGTACTTAGAAGCAGCTCTGTAACATTCTCACTCCTAATTAACTAGAACATTACCAAGCACAGGACTCAATAACGCTCCCTTTAATGTGTGGCCTTGAGTAATTGTGTAAAATTCCAAAGCTCTGAGAAACCTCTGGAAATGTCACAGCGAGTTCACTTCCCAGATTAAATAGTTACCTGCATGTTTTTTAAATGTTTTGCAACATTCTTATCTAAGATTACAAGGCATGTTAATCTGGAGGCTGCGGGTAAGTATCACTACTTTCCTTGTAGTTCTTTGGGATGTTTTTAAATGTTTACAGACAGGTTTTTATAAAAATAACAAAATCACAAATGTACAAAAAAACAAAAAAAAAAAGTGGTGAAGAAAAAAAATGAAGAGATCAAAGATGGGTGTAACCTGTGTTTTTGTAAAGACAGGAAGGTAGAAAGAGGCCCGTGTGGCTTCTTTCTACATTTTTTTCTCCTCGTGAATCCATCTGGGGTGTAAACACAATGTTTATGTGTTGTGCATATCTGTGTGCGTCACTGAAACAAAATATTTATTGGAGATGCTTGCTGTACGAACAACTAAGGCACATTTGAGTACTTTGACGTGTGTCTATGCGGTATGTCACAATTGTCAATCAAAACGGAGTTGCAGTCAAAAAAAAGGAATCGCATGTGATTAAGATGAGAATTAAGGATGAGTTTGACGATGGATGCTGAAGAGACTGGTTCTTGCCTGGTTCAGCTTGCAGGTGAAACATGCTCTCGACCCTATTCAGTTTGTTTACAAGCCTCTTGTGGGGATGGATGATGCTGTTAGCTGTCTTCTGCAGCAAACTCACTCACTATCAGAGAGGCCACCTGCAGAAGTTCTCTGATGACACATCTATCTATCTATCTATCTATCTATCTATCTATCTATCTATCTATCTATCTATCTATCTATCTATCTATCTATCTATCTATCTATCTATCTATCTATCTATCTATCTATCTATCTATCTATCTATCTATCTATCTATCTATCTATCTATCTATCTATCTATCTATCTATCTATCTGTTTGATTTGTATAAACATGTTTGACTCATAATAGCTCACAGGTTAAACTTTACATTCTTTGCCACAAAGAATGTAGTATGGAGGACCAAGACGTCCTTATGGATAAATAAACAAATGAATGACTCACTAGTTGTTTAGTCTACTGAATTACGAGACTCCGTTCCTGTCTGGGGGCAGTTATTCTTCTTATAAGGGAATGATGTGGATAAAGAATAAGGAAAAAGGAAAACAAAACAGAAATTAGCTTGGGAAGATAAATATGGAGAAATAATACAGTGAAAACAAAATTTGAATATCAATTATAAATTAAATGTAAATGAAAAAAGAAATATTTATACGAGCTTATTTGAGGTGTTTGCATTGCCACTCATTTGATTTGTTTATTATTTTATCAAAGGCCATCTTCTTTCTTTGGATACTCACTTTAGGGGTCACCACAGCGTCTCACCCTATCTTTAGCATACTCCTGTCACACCAGGCCTCTGCATGTCCTCCATCACCACATCCATGAAAGTCCTCTGTGGTTTTTGTCTTGTACCCCCTGCCTGGGATTTCCATCTTTAATATCTTTTGTCTAGTATAACCACTATCCTTCCTCTGCACATGTCCAAACCCTCTCAACTCTGCCTCTCTAAACTTTGCCTCCAGTTATTTTGACCTTCAGTTGACACACATCCAGCACAGCTTAGCCTTTTGATAAAATATCCCCTTTGCCCCATTTATAATTTTGAACTTCGGTCATTAACGAGACAATTTTGAGGTCCCCACTTACCTTTCACTCACTTGAACTGTTCTGGATGTGTGTCAGCTAAAGGCCACTAAAAAAGTAAATGTGAAATGGGATCAACTCCATGTCTCTGTCATCTCAACTCTCCCAATGTGGCTTAACTGTCGCTGTTATAGCAACATTTTTTCAACAATTCCTTTATCGCAGTCAGTGAAATCTTCCCAGTTTAACTGATGGAAATATATCACTACACATAATACAAACCTGCAGAATGGGTTGTTTTTTCACAGGTGGAAAAATAAATGAAAAACAAAGATCTGAAACCAAAATGTTTCAATTTCTTTTTTAAAGGTGATACAAGACAGGAACGTTCAGTCTGATTCCACATCCCCATCACAGGTGCACTTGTGAAGTGCCAGTGGAGGTGGTGTGAACATGGGGAGAGGAACAAACACACTGTAAAACAAATCAAAAGAAGTAACTACAGTCCTACTCTATACTATTACCACCACTGTGGTGGACAGTGTCGCTGTCCCTCACAGCAGGATCTTAAAGGATCTTAAAGCACCATTATAAGCTTGATCCTGCAACACGGAAACTTTGGGGGACTCTGGGGAACTTTGCTGACAGATTCACAGTGATAAGATGTCCAGACAGATCAGAACGAACAGTAAATATGAACTCGTCCAGACAACTGTTAGTTTGCCAAGACCAGTAGTTCATTTACTCTGCGATCAGTCATTATGCCCTTTGTTTTTATTATGTGACTGCCACTCTCACTTTGCATTTATTATGAACTTTCCAGACCACTGTGTGCATGCAAATGTTGTTCCACAACAAAAAAATGTCCAAAGGAGCATCTAGGCAGAACAATTTAAGCTTCTGCATGACTATGCTAAACCTCCCTAAAAGATTTCAATTATTATGTTTGATTGCACCTCTTGTTCTGACTGCACATGACAGACATTTACCTCAGTTTGATTTTAGCTTCATTACATCTTACTCAACCATTACATCCTTTCCATTCCTGCAGAGGTTTACTCACCCAGAACAATCAGCACAATGAAGTTGTGTTAGAAAAACCTGTATAACTGTATTAGGCTTTTAACACCTTTTTTAAGGTCTTTTTTTCTTGTTTCAAACCCAAAGTTTGAAACTTAAAAAAGGGGCTTTTCTCGGCAGCATCACGTGATCAGATTGTCATTCACATTAGGTCATCTCTTGTTGGTAGAAACAGTACACCTCGTCAGTCTGGAAGAACTCCGCCCCAGCCCATCACCTGATCCTTCTTCTTGCCCAACTGCCGCTCGTTCTCTCCATTTCACCATGTGTGCACCACTCCCTTCCTTTGAATTATTTGTTTCTTAACTGTGAATGATTTCCAGTCGGCCCCTCTGAATTATGTAATCTGTGTTCTGGGAACATTTTAAAGAACTAATTTGAAATATTATTGTTGTTTCGAAAAACTACGAGATGCTAGGCTGATGATTTCTTTTTTAATTTCTTTAATTTACTTGAATATAAAAGTTTACCTCCAGACAATAGACATGAGCGCTTGGAACTATATTAAAAGGAATTCTAAGTCCAGCTATTGTCTGCAACCACATGAGGACAATGATGACGCTGTTGTCTCAACTGTGGTTACAGACTGAGTCAATTTCTGAGAATTTAACAGTGATACTAGCAAGATGGGTTTTTTTCTACACATAACATCTCAGAAATGCTGGAGGAGCTTGAAGTTTCAAAAAATTAAAAACAAAAGTGTATAAATAATTCCAAAGAGGGATTAAACGATATGGGCAGATTAAAGGTTTAATGAACACAGTAATCATAACAAGAAAAACCACAAGAACCACACCATGTAAATTGAAATCAATAGTTTCAGGCTGGTCTTATCCAGAGTGTCAAGTACAAAGCAAAGCTGTGTATTATTCATCTCTGATATGTGTTGTAGTACAACGGCTCAATACAGTGGTGCAGCTGTTGTTGGGGACTTCCTGACTTCCAACTGGTGAGAGGTGGCGTGATGTGGATGAGGTGACTGCAGTGTGTGTATGTGTGTGTGTGTCTGTGTGTTTGTTTGGAGTTAGCTGGAGTTTTCAGACGGGCTTTGCATTATCTAATTAAAGGGCAGACAGAGACAGTGGTGTGATATCAAGCCTATCTTTCAGATGGGTGAACACACTCACACCCATTTGCTTGCTCTGATAACCAGCCTCCTGGGAACTCTCGTCCGAAGCCAAACTTTTTGTCGCACAGAACAAAAGTGTAAGCCAGAACAGTCTGATCTGATGAGTACATTCCTTTCTGCTGCGGTTACTGCCTTCACTATATTACTGAGGACAAATTAACTTATACAAGTCTGCAGTGTAATTATTAAATTCATCATCTTTTTTACTGTCTACATATATCTTGCTTATCTTTAATAACGGAGACATACTGTTATCGGAAATTCAAGCAGAACCCAAATGCAGACAAAAAAGGCTGACTGCAAGGTTGGCAAGTGATAAGCTTTCTTTTTTTTTAAAGTACAGAATAGATAATAACATGTGTATGGAAGGTTAAGCTGACTTATATCACCAGATGATTATTCAGCGACGTGTTACACGTCTGAGGATGCTACAGGAATGTGTTACGAGGTCAGTGAGGGAGGAACAAACCGATAACAAGCAACAAGGTAAGCACTGAATAAGAACACAGAATATTAAACAAATAATGAACCAAGCAGCAGCTGCTGTAGCTGAAAAAGTGAAGCCATTCAGTTGAAGTGTCAAAAACTGCAATTCCTCTAGTGGATACATGGCTGAATCTAAAAATGAGTCAGTTTCTGTTTCCGTTTTGCTTGGTGAAATTCTGCTGCTGCATACTAATGCAGCAGCAGAATTTGTTACCAATTTGTTACCAAATGTTACTTAGCACTAATTAGCAGTTATTTAGTGTTTGTGGATTGTGGAATGTTCTAACCTTAGCTGATTACGCCATTAATTACATTGTTCATTTACATTCACTGTGAAAGGAGACACATGAGCAAAGTTTTCAAACAATTTAATCACACAATAGAACAAGGAACTATAGACAATGATATAGAAGATTACGAGAAAAGAGAAGGAAATTAACCCATTAAATTTGATAAAGTTTTAATAATGCGTCGGGTAGGTTCCTCCGGGAAAATTTGTAGACATATAAATAACCACGAAGGGACTCGAACCCTCAATCTTCTGATCCGAAGTCAGACGCCTTATCCATTAGGCCACGTGGTCGTCTTTGGGTCACGGGCTCTTCAATTACACCAGGTGGTCATTAACACAAAAACAAAGGACGGCTGACTGTAACACCTCTAGCTATTGTGTGTTTATATATATTAATGCATTTCATGCCTCTACAAGAGAATTCTTTTTTTAATACACTGTCTTATATTTTATATTTGAATGCTCTCTTTTTAGAGCAACTGAGTCAGTTCCTGCAAGAGCTGAGCTGATAGCCTGAGCATGGTTGCTCCATCCCTTTAGTGCTGCATTTTTCCTGTTTGTCTTTAGTCTCCCCAGGAAGAGGACAGGAAGTTGATTGGGGAAAAGGATGTTTGAGCTTTCTCAGCTGTGTTTCAGGTGATCTAAAACCAAAGTGACTGTCCTTTGGTCCACATGGCAAATGTAACCTTTCCTTCAGGCGGAAGTAGCCAGGCTTTGTTTACCATGCAGTTATTGTGAAATTCCTCTCCTGTGTATTATAGCACTGAAGAAAACACCAGGAGCTCAAAGTGCATGCATTAACCTTAATGAGGTCTGTCGTCTGTGTGTTTGCATTCTGGTTAGATCTACATGTATGTGATAGTGCATGACGCAAGAATGAACTCTACACTCCATATAAACCCTCTCAGTTTATCTCATTCACTTTACACTTGCAGCCTATGTTGGCATCTCTAAACACGTGGTGACATTTGTAAAATCAACATTAAAAGGATAATACTTCAAACGTAACTGGTAACATTCTTTAACATTCTGAATGTTTACAGGTTTGTGGTTGTATGTGTGAATGTGTGCTGAAAGATTTTTTTTTTTTTTTGCTGCACATGAAGATCCAGTGTTACTCGCTCTGCCACTATTTTCAGTCTTTCGTTCCAGTTAAACATTTGGTAACTTTTTTTACTCATGACTTCGAGATATTTCTGTCGTTTACAAGCAGTACCTCTACAGGAATGGAAAATAAAGCCAATGCGGACATGCCAGAAACTACTTCCTCTAGAGGTGTTCAAGCATGCTAACAGATGCAGCTGGTCTGCTAGCCCTGATCTCTGATAACTGGAGTCACTGAACTGGATCCCCATTTCGGATCATCTCGTTTTGGAGCAGTTCCTTTGAATTATCTGACATCTGATATGACTTGCTGTGAGTCAGCCTGTCTAAAACATTTGCATTTTATTTTGGTTTGTTTCTGTTTCAAATGACATAAAACTTTATATACATATAAACTTGTAGTGTTTCACTAAACAGGGTGGATCAGTTACATTCTGTGGATTTCCAAAGAAGCCAGAACATTTATGACAATCAAGTTTTTTTTACATGTTGTTACTACTTGAGTATTTTGACTATTGTTTCTTCTCCATGCAGCTAGGAAGATGGTAAAGTTAGACTAATTCAGTAGGCATTCCAGTAATGCCTATTGCTCCCCCCCCAACCCTTTAAAATGTTTTAAAATGTTAGCAACTTAGTAATTGGCCATTATCAATTATAATAATCCCCATATTCACACATATCACACAACAACTGTACTCATTTGCATTATCTGGGAAGCTTTCTGTTAATCGTTAATTAGAAAAGGGTGTTTATTTTCTGTATCTGTGGAAGTGATTAGAACTGTTAACCGCCATTCAACGGCATGATAAGGACTGAAGCACAGCTACACTAGCAGATAGGAGTGACAGGGTCTAAGTACCTGATGCAACTTCAAACTAAAGTGGCCCCTTTCATGACAAAAGACTTTTCTGAATAGAGCTTTGACACCTTATTATGTGTTTGTTTGCATTCTTGGACAAGCTAAGACATCTTCCTGCAATACTGGCTCCCGAAGTGGATCCAAAGGGCTGTGAAGTCCAAGTCTGTGACTGAATTGCTCTCAAACAATAATTTCTGACGTCATTCAGTGTGTTTAAGGGTCTCCCCATTGTAAATGAATGAATAAAATGCTGAATGAAGTTCAGTTTCCTGACTCGTTATCCCACCTAAGCAGTTGTGAGTGTAACTTTATTTCCTTACTATGTTTTATTTGTTGCATACATGGGGCTTTCACAGTAAAGATGGATGTAATGCTAAAGTAATGCTTTAATCATGTAAGAACATTTCCTTCTGGGCATGCAGAAAGCTCAGCTAGTCCCCTTTCCGCATGCCCAGAAGGAAAGCTGCAAATAGCTGATCCTTTTCGTACTGCTTTTTTTTTTTTTAGCACCATCTGTTTGTTGAAGTGTGTGTTCGTGTGTGAAATGTGGGGATCATTCATATGCAGAGATCGGCAGCAGCAGGCTGTCTAACTGTGCTGTCTAGCTCCCCCTGAAAGGTCCTGCAGCTCTCTCTAAACTTCAGATGACATCCTGACATCAAACACTCTTCGCATTTTCACACATAGGTGTGTTGATGTTTGAATCACTGGGTATGAATGCTACACTACAGGATCACGTTTGCCTGCACGAGCAAAGTCCTTGTAAAGACATCCTGTTTGTGTGGGCTTCTTGTGTATCATGGGAAATACCCTAGACCAAGATGTGTGTAAAACAGTGATTTTCTTTGGTAACTTGAGGAGGGGGGCAATAAACCTAATTATGGATTATTTCAAGGGTTATCTTTTCAGATTAGGGTGTGTTTATTATCTAATAAAAATAAGCCTTGGGTAAATTTGAGCCTATGCTTCAGTGTTCGCTTTCAGTTTTGAAGGAAACATTGATGTTTGATAGCATGGCTTCAGGCAAGTACATTTTTTCTTTGCAACTGTTGGCATGATTCAGCTTGCATTGAAGATTGTGTTATTTCAGACCCATTTTACAAGCATCTTGGAGAAGATCCATCTGAAGTGGACTATGTTCCTGTTGCTTTTGAGACATAGTCCACTTCAGAGTCTTCATGTGTGAAGCATGGTCGGACAAGCTTCACTTTTTAAGGATGTGAAGCCTTCATAGGCATGTCAGGAAGTCTGAAAATCTGCAAACCTGTGGTTTAAGTTCTTCCCCTAACCTGAAGTTACCCAAAATGCAGATAATGCTACATTAAAATGCAGCACAGGTGTTTGGAAGAGATCCACTATCTATGGCTTACTCATGGCATAAGAAGTTTTTACAAACGGTCACGTTAAAAGAATTGTGAAAGCGATTTGATGAGCACTACATGGTCACACCTAAAACATGCCTGTAACTGCAAATTTATTGACTAATAGTTCTGATCTGAGATAATTGTGGGTAGAATAGCATGTCATCTTTGGTAAAGATGTGCTGTTGGATAATGGTGATCTCGCAATTTGCAGAAGAATGTAGCTACCTTGCAAGGCAAAAGCTTCACCCTATAATACACCACTGAGATGTTTCTCAACAGTAGAGCTCCTATTTTGCTTTGCTTGTTCAAGCCCCCCACATTGCAAATGCACGTATATGTGCACACAGCTGATGCAACACAGTTTCTCACCAATAGTGTCGCACAATTTCTGTGGCATCTGGCACTGCATCAAAATACAGCACTGTGCCAGTAGAAGTAGGTCAGAAGAAGGCTACAAGCTAGTTCACATGCAAGTAAACAATGCAGGTTTCAAATGGCAGGAAAACCAGATTTCCAAATATTGTATAAGAATTGGGCATTTTTTAAGGGCACCTTTAGCCAAGGATAATTAGAATCTTATTAAATTATCATCACCACCAAAAAACAGAAAAACACTGTTTGAGTAGCTACTACTGTAATCTAGATGTGTGTGTAGTTTTTTTCTGACTGCAATCTTTTGCTACCCACCCCCAAACCCACCCCTACCAGAAAAACAAGGAAGAAAGAAAAAGCCAAACAACAAACACAGCAAGAAGCCTTTTTGATAGTCCACCTATCACAAAGCAATTCTCAAAAGGATGAAGAGACTGACAACAGATTCCTTACAAAGTTCATAAAACAATAAAAATATATTTTTATATACCGTATTTCCCGGACTACAAAGCGCACCTAAATATTAGCCGCACAAGCTAAAATCAGGGGAAAATCCTGTTTTGTACATACATTAGCCGCACCTGACCAAAAGCCGCAGGTGTTTCAATGTTGACTTATCATATGTAAGAGAATATGCACAAAGGGAATTGTCAGGAAAGAGATGGCTGTTTGGAGACATCACTTTTATTAATATTTTGAAAAACAAGTTATGGGTACATATTTGCACATGTAGTACATAACGGAGCCCCCCAGGGGACATGGGAGAAAAAAAAATTAGGGAGGAAAAAAAAAAAAATTAGGGAGGAAAAAAAAAATAAGACTGACTTTTGCGAGATCTCGCAAAAGTATTGCGAGCGCTCGCAAAAGTATTGCGAGATCTCGCAAAAGTATTGCGAGCGCTCGCAAAAGTATTGCGAGATCTCGCAATAAGTATTGCGAGCGCTCGCAAAAGTATTGCGAGATCTCGCAAAAGTTTTAGCCGCATTCTTCGGAGGCCGCCAGCTCGAAGCCGACCGGGAGGTCGAGGCACGATGTGCCGGGAAAGCGGTGTTCCTCCCGGCTGTAGTAGGTCTCGACTTCCCGTTAGCTTCGAGCTAGTGGCCGCCAGCTCGAAGCCGACCGGGAGGTCGAGGCACGATGTGCCGGGAAAGCGGTGTTCCTCCCGGCTGTAGTAGGTCTCGACCTCCCGTTAGCTTCGAGCTAGTGGGTGTCAGATCTCCAAAAACCTCGGAGCTCTTTTGCAAATATGTGATGTCTTGTAAACCGAGCAGGTATCTGACGTTTACACAACTACATTCACGCCTCAAAATATCTTAAAAGTGTATTTTGTGACCCAGAAAGAGTAATATTACAACTAAGTAGCTGCCGCCATTGTTGGAGTTTTGCGAGATCTCGCAATACTTTTGCGTCGCAATACTTTTGCGAGCGCTCGCAATACTTTTGCGAGATCTCGCAAAAGTCCGTCTTAATTTTTTTTTTCCTCCCTAATTTTTTTTTTTCCTCCCCAATTTTTTTTTCTCCGAAAAACAAGTTATGGGTACATATTTGCACATGTAGTACATAACAGTAGCCTACAGCACACCAGAAAAATAGATTCGGACTACCTTTTAGGCTCAGGTGCAGTGACACAGCTTTAACAAGAAGAAAAGTCAGTCATTCACCACCATCTTTCTCTTCTTCCTGCGCACTAAAACCACCAAAGTCCTCTTCTCCAGTGTCGGATACAAACAGGGTTGCCAACCGTCCCTTAAAAAACGGAATCGTCCCGTATTTACGAAACAAAAGTACACGTCCCGTATTGAGCTAATAAGGGACGCACTTTGTCCCGTAATACAGTGAGAATCAAAAGTAGTCTATAATTTTAATGGAATTAACGCTTTGTTTGAAAACATAATTCCCAGCCCCTCTCCTGCTTTGTGACCAATGAGCTGACAGCACACTTTGAATGACAATTCAGATTACCGCTCATCTCATTGGTCGAGGAAAGGTCGCTTGCGGAGAAAATACCGGAAGACAACAGATGACCACAACAAGAAGCATGGCCAACAGGGAAACAAACGCCGACACTGCGGTGCAAGTCTCGGACGACAGTACACCTAAAGCTGGGCAGACACTGTGCGATTTTTTCAGTCACGTTATTCAGCTCCTGCTCAAACTGCACGATTGACTCACAGGGTTAGAAGTTCGGTAGGTCACGATGCAGGTCTCACACTATACGCCCGATGCTCTGATGCGACCTGAGTGCTCACACTGTGCGTCCATAAAATGAAGGTTATAACAGAAAATCTGTCGCTCGCTCTCCCTCTCTGTCTTTCACTCACACAGACACACCACCACCATCAACTTTGCTAAATTGCTAATGAAAAACATTGATCAGGCAGCTGTGATTGAGCAGCAAGTGTAAATCCAACTATTTTCACGGTTGTTGTGGTCGTGATCATTTTGTGAGGCCACATCGGAAAAGGCTCGGATGAGCTTTCCAAAGTTCTACAAGTTGTGCCTCCATCGCTTGTGTCCAGATCACACGCTGCACAGCCGTGCTGCTCCGTCTTTTTCACCGACGTTTACGTGTTTGCGCGCGAGCAGTGTGAGCAGCTCACGAGCGATTGATGATCGGGAGCTGGTCGTGAGGTGTTAATCACTTCTCGTTACCCCACGTATACTACACGACGCACGATGAAGGCCAAAATCGGTCCGAAGGTGCCGACTCAAAAATCGGCTCAAAATGGGCCTAAAACCGCACAGTGTGAGCCCAGCATTAGAGCAGCAATGTTTGTTCCCCTCAGAGAAAGGGAAGAATGGGAAAAGGAAAACACCTGGCTGGAAAAAGTTAATATGGGCATGTGCAGTGAATATCAGCGCTATGTGGCCAGAAGTGTGATAATATAATTTATTTTGTGTAATAAACAACTGCAAGGATAGATGATTACAACAAATAGATGACTAATACATAAAAGTAATACACAGATGAATAATGATGATGAGTTAAGATGCGTAATCATGGGAACAAGCGGGTTTACAAACAGGAGCAGCGATAGATTAAGCGAATAATACCTCACTGAAGCCAATTGTACTAAATGCACTAAATGTGCACTGTTACAAGAATATTTTTCTTTCTATTGTTTTCTATTATTTTAAGTTAAGCAGGACAGAGTTCTTTTAAAGAAAGATTTACTTATATTCTCAAAAGTTAAGCATGACAGGCTTCTGTTTAAGAAAGAGACCTGTTTTATTGTGTTAATGTTGTCATTTTGAGCTAAAAATAAATGGCTAAATGATCATTTGTTTCACATGTGTTCATATCACAAAGAATAGAATATGCATCTACTTAAATCAACTTCAAGTCAAATGGTTAAAAAAATAATTTCACACACAAAAAAAGAGCTAGAAAATTCACCACACTGGGAAGGGTGAAGACAACTGGGTCGCCCGGCCCTGGCCACGAGGTGTCCCTTATTTATTTTTCAGGGAGTTGGCAACCCTAGTACAAACAGGCTCAGGATGGCTTCGTCATCCACTCTTCTTCTCTCCTTCGTTGTCACTTTCAAAACCAAAGAAATCCTCATTGTCAGTGTCAGAGTCGAACACCCTCAGAAGGGCCGTGGCGGTGTCCTCCTCTCCATCATGCAGCAGTCCAGCCCTTCAAAATCCGTTGGTGATCGTGGATGTTTTCACACTTTTCCACGCTGTCAAAATCCACCGGTGGAGTTGGGCATAACTTGCTTTTTGGGCATAACTTGCAAGTTTATCGCCGCTCATCATCCACGACTCCCGCTGAACGCGTACGCTACTTTGAAGTTTGTTTTTCGCGCTACTTCGTACGGCACTACGTTGCCTGGCGGACGGACATGTGACTAACATACCACTCTTGAACCCCGATCCTTCCGCCAGGCAACGTAGTGCCGTACAACAGCGGAACACACAAAACAAATCGTCTTACGATATGACAAAAATCACGGACAATCCATAGAAAAGCCGCACCTGACTAAAAGCCGCAGGGTTCAAAGCTTGTGCAAAAAGTAGCGGCTTATAGCCCGACATTTACGGTAATTTCTATATTTATAAAAAGGCAGGCAGGTTGATGGGTATCGATATCAACATATCAGGACATTTTTTGTTTGAAATGTGTTTTTTATTTTAGTTTTCATCGCACATGTAAAGTATTATTTTTTAAAGAGTAAACAGCTGTTATGTTGTTTGTTATTTGGATACTAGCTTGCCATCTGTTTTTCGTACGTAGTAATGTCAAGTCATTGTGGTCTCAAGTGTTCATCATCTGCAATATAAAATGATCATATTTCCATTGTTAAAAGGTCCCCCAAAAACAACAAAACAATGCGCTCAAGAACATCTTGACAGCAGCTGACGTCTTTGCTGTGCTGTTGTTATATGCTCTGTTCACAATGTGAACTAAAAGTTTAACGACCGAGGACAAAGGTTTTACTCTGAAACTGTGCCCAGTGATTCATTGTTGAACTTCTTTCTCGAGCAGTCACGCTACATTTTTCTCTAAGTTTTGAGATAAAAAAAAAAGGTTCTGTGGGGAAATAACTGATCACAGCCACTTTCCCACCACGCACTCCAGTTAGATATAACACAAAGTCCCTTTGTTTGACCAAGTGCCACATATTCAATGGCTAAAATTCAGAGGGAGCACGGTGTCACAGCTCCCGGATTAGGGTCATTTCAAAAGTTGGATGGAGGAGCGAGAGGGTTAAGGGGGTTAAGGTTAGAATTGGCATGGGGGGGTTGGCTCAACTACACAGAGCAGGAATGCGTATATGCCTACAAATGAATTTAGCCTGAATGCTGTTTTTATGGTCCCTTGGTAGTGTTTTCCTAGTGATTAGCTTCCTTGCCATTACTGATCTCTCTGACACATGGTCAGTCACGTTTGAGTGCCTGATAGGGCAGATGAGAGAGAAGTTGTCTGTGAAACAAGAGAACAGGGGGCATCACACTGCCTTAATCTAAAGATTAATGTGATTTTTTATTTTTTTATTATTATTTTATTACTTAATCAGAGTTTCAGGGAAATAAGTAACTGTTTGTACTGGATGTATGATGAAACAAGACGGGCATATAATAGTGAGTAAATATTCAGGTATGAACTGATCAACGTTTGCACATGCCACAATGATTGTTGCTTATGAGAATGGCATGTCTTTGTAGTGAATGTAGGTTCTCAGCCACACCAACACACACGAAATCTCAATGTCAATGAACTGGAGTAACCCTCTTTCAAGGTGAGGCCATACCCCTCAGCCAATCACAGCGGGTCTAGGATCAGGCACCCTGGACTCAGCCAATCAACACACTTGTGTTTTTTTCTCCCCCACTTTTCTCTGGTTCTTTGTCATTCTTTTAGAAATAGTATTTTATGACTAACAACTAAACGCCCTAGCGGAAATCGTTACCATTTTGTTGGTGTCTGCCACTCAGGCAGTTTTTTTTCTCCTTGTTCTTATGCCTCTTAAGCTTGCATGCCATTGTATGGTCTCTGCTACTCATTCATTGACAAAGTAGACAATACAAAGGGGAAATCCCTAAGTCTGTTGCTGATGACCATGTCTGTGTTTTCAGTGGACAGACATTTATCCCATTTGATCATTTCGTTTTTGGAGAAGTTTGGGAGCTGTGTGTGAGTGCGAGTGTACAGAGGCATGTGTGCAGAGGTCCTTAGTAAAGTGTAATTTGAGGCTGGGACACCGTCATCTGACATCAGCCGTTGCATAAACCATGTCAAGTAAAGACACGACTGCTTCTTACTCTGCACAGATTCCCACAGAATACCATAACATGCAGTGAAAGCTCAGGTGATCTGTTCCCATATGTCAGGATGATGGGAAGGTTGTAAGATGAGCTCCTCCTAATAATAAGTCATTGTTTTAGTTGAAGGAGCTCTTTGGGATAAAATAATGTTTTTGTAATAAGTATTTTAATCTGATACAGATGCAAGAACCTGTGGTGGGGAAAAATAAGAACATAGAAAAAGCCGAGTCTGGTTTACTTAATGAGATTTGCAAGATATACATTTGCCTTATAGCTTTACAATTTGAAAAATACATCTTGCATTTGCTTGCATTCATTCATAGTTTACTTTTTAAGCATACTGTATAACCTCTGGTAATTGTGATCTTTTCCAAAAAGACCACAATTACTTTTCCAAAAGTCTACATCCTATTTTCATTTAAGTTAACTACAATGTTTTTTCCACACCTTTTTATTTAATCCCCCCACCTTTTTAAGTTTTAGTAAACTATAATGACCTTGGTGTACTGCTTGGGTGAGTGATTTCTTCTTTATTTTAGTTTTTTTTTTTTTTTTTTAAGTGAAATCTAATCTGATGAAATTCTTCAACTCGGGATGCACTGTTGGATACTCTGGTCATGGATGAGCACAGTAGAGAAAGAGATAATGCTACAGGGTAGAAAACTGAAGCCTGCAATAAAGTGCCAAAAAAATGCAGGCTTTATAGTTTTTCTCCAAAGCTAGTCAAGCATTGAAGGTTCCCATGTTACAGAAGCTTTACAGCAGAAATAAACAAAATCTGATAATAATAGTAATTTTAAAAAAGGGTCTTTGGTCTCTGTATCTTATTTCCATTTCATGACAACTGTACTGCTGCAAGTGAAATAAATTTTTATACACTGTTTCAACTGTATTTCAGCTTTGATTTATGCATAATAATAGAAGGCGTCTGACCTGTGAGTGACAGATGGGCATTGTTTTGTCTTGCCAGTTCCAATCATGATCTACAGACTCCTCCAATTTGGACATTCCTTTGAAACTCATTTCTTAAAAAACTGCACGTTCTGGCTGCCGGCAGAGCCCACGGGCACGTCACTGCAGCCCCCTCTGGCTTCTGCCCCATGGCTGCTGGGTGACCCATCGTCTGGGGCTCTCCTCAGCTCTTCCCAGGAGGGTGATGCCCCTCCGGTGGTCCTCCTTGGGCTCTCACACTCTGGGGCCTCTGGAGGTCTGGGGACTCTCAAGGCCTGGAGTTCCCTACCCCTGCTCTAGCAGATAGTTACATGGAGAAACCTTTTGAATACAAGCACGCTGATCCACATGGGTGTGCACACAGGTGTTCACTGTTCATAGACACAAACTACATTTTTCTTGGCTGCTACCTCAAAGCACATTGTGCGCTGTCAGTCTTGCGCGCTGCACAACAACATTCAATATTAAGTATTTACTGTTATTTACACTTAGCAAGATTAATGCAATGGTGTTGCATTAATTTTGATAGAACAGTGGCAGTATAATGCCCTCGTAAGTGGATATCAGGTCCTTGTAAAGAAAAATTAAGTATTTTGGTCTAGACATCCCAAAATGTGATGTCCACATATGTGGACGCCAGGTCCTAGGAGGTTAAGACATTCTGGGACAGTGAGAAAATGCTTGAGGAATGGAGAAGGAGTGTACTGGTACCAGTTTTTGAGAACAAGGGAGATGTGCAGAGCTGTAGTAACTACAAGAGGATAAAGTTGATGAGCCATACCATAGGCCATAAGGGGAAGTCTTTTTAAAACTAGGCTAAGAAGAGTGCTGACAAGCAGTAAGCAGCAGTATGGCTTCATGCTATAGATGTGACGTTTGGGTTGAGAGTGTTGATTGTAAAGTAAGAGAAGATCAAAGGGAGTTATGCTGTGACTTTGTGTATCTGTTTAGAGAGCGCATTTGATAGCGTGCCAAGAGAGGAACGGTGGGAATGCATGAGGAAGTCTCGAGTTGCAGAGAAGTTTGTGAGGTTGTGCAGGACATGTATGAGGTCAGTGAGACAGTGGCTTACGTCAGGGATGTGCTCTGAGTCCCTGCTTATTTCCAATGATCATGGACAAATAGACTGGGTAGATCAGGCAGGGTGGATTATGTGGGTTATGATGTTTGCAGATGACCTGTAGTAAGAGCAGCTGGAAGAGGGCTTGGAGAGGTGGAGATATACTCTGGAGAGAAGAGCAATGAAAGTCAGGAGAAACACGACAGAATATGTGTGCCTGAATGAAAGTTTCTCTGAAGCAGCAAAGGTAAGGAAGGTGGATTAGTTGCCAGGCAGGAGGAAAAAAGAGAAACACCACAGATGAGAGAAATGAATGTAGTGAAGGAAGAAATGCAGAGGGTTGTTGTAAGGGTGAGATGGAGTCAGAGGTTGCCACATTTTCTGCTTCATCCCTATTCCTTTTCACTTTTGATGTGTATGTCATACCATAAATAGTTGGTGTCAGAAGGAAATGGGTTTTTAATTAAGAAAAATATCACTGTAAAACTCCATATATATGTTTGTTTTTTGGTGTCTTTTCTTCTTTGATAATTCAAAGTCATCATTACAAAATACCCATTTACAAAAATATTAGTGTATGTAAAATGCGGCTCTAAAATACGTTGTGAATATTGATGAAGAAGATTCACTGGAAAGCAAACAATGAGCTTTAATTCATCTTCAAAACTTCAGCTTTTCATGTCAAGACAGCTCCAAAAATGCCACTCTTCCATGAGTTCCAAAACTGCAGTGTCTGCCCTCCTAGAAATGCCTTAGGTTAAACTGATAATTCATTTTGAGTCTCGTAAAAAAAATTTAATAAGACAACAGATAAGACAGCAAATTCCACAGTTTTTATAGGGTAGGTACTCAGTGTGTCTGTTCTCCATAAACAAGGTTTGAGTTTTGTGTGTTCATGATTTATTTTTGGGTTTATGAAGTCATTTATGTTCTACTTCTATATCCTTTCATCCTTTGAGTATATGAGTATAGTACTATTTCCCAGCACTTCTGAGTTTTGCTAATTGCGTTTCTAGTTCTCAGTTCTTGGTTGATGTGAATTCTCTTTTGTGTCCAGACTGTCCTGGTCTTATCTCTGCGGTTGACCCTTGTGTCTCCTGTATGAAGTCAGTCTTGTCTCTGTGTGTTTTACTTTCTGTCTTTGTGTCAAGTCTGCATTTCTGTTCCTGTGTTCTGTTACTTCCTATTGTATTTTGGCAGTCGGTAATTAGATTCTGTTCACCTGTGTCTTGTTTTCCCCAACTGTGTCTTCTCTCTTTAAATACCTCATGCACATATTTAACCCTCAGTTGTCTCAGGTTTTTCTTGTGTCCCGGTATTCTGGTTTCCCCTTTAATTTCCTAGTGTGTCTTCAGCCCAGCTTTATTTTGATAAGTTCCAGCAATAAAGATTCTGAGTTTAGTTCTGCTTTGGAGTCCTGAATTTGGGTCCACACCCTGTCTGTCTTTGGACTTTTAATGACCTGGCTGATGGGTATATATAAAAGAACAAAAGCCTGAGTGAGCAGCACCAAGAATTGTGTTTATAATGGCAAAAACACATTTTGATCATGAGTTTCCCCCATGTTCCTATGCTTCTGATTAAGGCAAGCAGCCCAGGAAATACGGGATGATAGTGATTAATTTTTGGGGGGAGAAATTTAGAGCAGATGTTTTTTTCTTCTTTAATTCAGTGATAATTGTTACCATTTTATCATCAAAGGTACCCTTTACATGGCCTTTTCTTTCTTGTTTGATCTGCTGTGAAACCGACAAATAAGATTAAGTTCTTGTGAAACTGATAATAATACTAATCTTGTTTTTTGGCTGTTGGGCTATTGCTCATCCGTTATGGACTAATAAGAATTACTGTTGGTAAAATATATGACCTCACTTCACGATAAGAGGATGTTTGGAAAGACAGTCGTTTCTTTGGGAGAACAGAAAACCTTGTATCTAACATCCCTTAGTAAATTACTTTATTTTACATCTGTTTAAATTCCTCGCACAGAACAGTCTGAACAGACAGCCTCTTTTAAAATGTCCTAAATCAGTTATTAATTAGTTTGAGACAAAAACACAACCTCAGGGGTCACAAGCTAGTCTACTCCTCATGCTGGTCTCAAGCCTGACTCAATGAGTTGGTTGTGTCAGGAAAGGCATCTGGGTAGAGGTCTGTGCCAAAACAACCATGCACATCAGTCCACTGTGGTGACTCCTTGGGAAATAAGGGAGCAGCTGAAAATACCCATCTGTCTCTGTCTGCTGATTCACATGTAATATTTGTTTATGTGTTTTTTAGTTCATATGTTTGCTTTGAGGATTTATGCAAGTGAGTTTCTATTGCATTTTGTGAAATTTAGCCTCAATAGCTTAACTTTCTTTTTATGACATTTCCACTAAATAAATAAAGTGTCCTACCCTTTATATGTCAGTTTTGATCAACCTTCATAAACAGACTCACACTTGCTACTTCATTGTGTACACATGTTAAAAACTGATTGTTAATGCAAATATCCAATCAGCCAATCACATGACCATGAGCTGGAGTTCTCGGGGTGAAACTAAATGCCTTGTTGATGTCAGAAGAAAATGGCCAGACTGCTTCGGCCTGATAGGATGGTTACAGCAATTCAAATAACTGCTTGAATAACCAAGAAGAGTATCTGTAAATGACTCTATGGCGTGGTGTGGTTTGTGGCTCAGCTGCAGGGGAGGGGTGGAGCAGTGGGTTGAGGGTGTGGTGTCTGACTCACACACCTGACCCCATCATCTAATCATGTCTCCCCTGTCAAAGATGTTGCTGGCACCTGAGAGGGTTGTGTTGTGTCCGCCACAGAAGAGGAGCAGCTGGAAAGCTGCACGTTGGAAAGCCAGCCAATAAAAATGTGTAAACCTGCAACGCTGCTGTTGTCGGGTCCTTTCCCACAGACTCTAAAGGACAACACTGACTTTCCCATAGTTATCCCGACAATAAAACTGGTTCTGGGCTGGATCTGGATCAACTGTGTGAAACCCAGTTCTACCAAAGTGTACCTAATAACGTGGTTAGGCAGAGCATTTGTGTAGCTTTTTGTCCTATAGTCTAGCATTGCATAGTGTAGTTTAGTATAGTTGCTGTGATGTAAGAACCACAAGGCATTTTACTGACTCATTACAAATTCCCCCATAATTTAAGAGTAATTATATAGTAATTGTTAGAAAACAACACTATATATTGTAAGGTCTGTTATGTTATGTTCACTCAGAAGGACGCTGAAACAAAGTGTAAAACTAACTGTACAAACCTAAATAAACAATAGGAAGGTGGAGCCATACATTAAATACATTAACATCCACATGCTAAGGATTTTGCCTTTTATAGATGGATTTAGTGCCCCTGCAGACTGTCTTCCCCAAGAGAAAAAAAAACGTGATTCATTGGTATTAAAAGATTAACAGTAAATCCTCATTCCACAGCAGGGCAGCTCTGATGAAAAGTGACGCTCCCTTTGAGGTTGGTTTTGTCTGCTGCTGCAGTGAGCTCAGCTGAGACAGTGTAGTGTATTTGATCTACTGTACAAATCAATCTTCAAATCATATGATTCAAACCATGTGACTTCAAAGCCAAATACCTTCACATACAATACAAGGACTCGGCTCAGCAACAACACGATTGCCGAAATCTTTACAATAAAACACCAAAAAGCATTTTCCAAAATGCTTGTTTGATTGTTTGTTTGTTTGTTTGTTTTTAATATAGAACAATGTGATGCATGTGTTATTTAACTTGCCTACCAATGCTGATTATATTAAAGTAGAAAACTAAAGGGTCTTTTAGGTGTCATGTTTGATTGTGTTATGCAGGCAAAGAGGAGTGGTAATCATGTAAGCAGTGAACAGGTCATGTGCACACAGCTATTAAAAGAAGTGACTGGTCTTAAATAACCCAAGCACTGTTGTATAACTATATAGCAAACTTGTGGCATCAGTGACATTATTCTACGAGTGACCAACAGTTAGAAAGCTGATACGGCTGATGTGTGGATACACACCCACTTAGATAAGTCCAACTGCAGCTAGTCTTCCCAAAACAATAAGTATATAAATCTAGAAAATACCCAAAAACCTTCAAAAGAAAAACCATGAGTATTGCCACAGTCAAAAATAATGATTTTGCCATGTAGTTTGATTATAAACAAAACTAACTGCTTTATCATATCCATATGTCATTTGTGACTTTAACTGTATAAACCGATCCCAGACGTTGTCTGAGAAATAAGGCCAAATCAGAATGTTGATTCTTAACATTCAGACCTTATATCCTTTTGTAACATGAAAGAATTACATAAGTCCCATTGTCTGCAGATTATGGTTGTTTTTCTACGTTCCTTCAGCTAGAAGGGTATTTTTGAGGCTCCATCACACTTGTCTGGCTCATTCCCACGAGAACTTGTGAGCCTACACTTCTGACACCATAAAATATGGGAACACAAGAAACGACCAGCTTCAGAGGCTCTTTGTGTGGCACTGTGTGTCCCAACAGAGTGAATCTGTGTTTTTAATCAAATACAATTCAATTAACCCTCTCAGGCTCAAATTAAACTTTTTGTTGCTAATGCACAACGAAGTCCTGCAGTGGTACTTCTGACTAAAACAAACTCATAAAATATGTATGTGGGGTAATCAGGTTGTTAGTTTTTAACTGTTGGAAATCGGCAGAAATCGAAAGAAAGAAGCATGTGTGTTCTGGAGAAGACCAGTTTCACTGAAATATATTGCCTTACTGATGCAAATCTAGAAAGGTCAAGATCTGCACTTGTACTTCCTTCTTCAAAGAGGTTAAGACCTGGTTAAATTCCACTAAGGTTAAAAAGTTTTTAGTTGGACCTGTAGTTGCAGTGGTGCGGTAAAGGCTTAATCTTAGTCAACCTAAAAGGCTTGTGTGTGTATTTAGACTCTTCAGAATAGAACAGAATAGAATAGTCATTTATTGTGATTGATATTGTCAAGTTCTTTGCAGTCCGAATAGCCTAAAAATGTTTTTGAGTCTGGAGGTGTTTCATCAAAAGAAAAATTAGCTCCAAAGTTTATCAGATGCAGCATAACGGAACGTGATGATGCTGCACGACAATAATCATAAGCATCAAAATAAAACTATTGCATGATGGCGGTTAGACCGCAAACATGAACAAAAACAAACCTAAATCAATTAGCTGTTCATATTAGATGTCATAAAAATATGGCTGAGATTAAACAGATTTGTAGAGATTCAAAATTCCTTGTGAATGTTGCACACGTCTCATCTGTAGTTACTGGAAGCGGTTTGCGGCCAGAAGAGCTAAAACCAGTTTTCAAATTCAAGGGTTCACTTACTTTTATCAGCAACACTGGTGATGGTGTGTTCAGTAAAGACTTGAAGGATTATGTGTAAAGAGTATTTGATTTAAATGTATTTGTGTTAATCCTACAGCATCATGCTTTGGTTGCTCTTAATATGACTAACTGATATGAAGAAAGATAAAGTCTACATCATTTCTGCAGGCTCCCACTGACATTTTAAATAACTAATAAAGTTACTGTTTGAAATCTGGACTCAGTGTGTCCTTGTGTAACAATTGTTGTTTATTTATACATGTTTGCTTAATGGCTGTGTGTGTTTTGCTGACTGTACAACAATTTGCTGATCTGCGATAATAAAGATATCACTGATCCTTGACCCATGACATTATGATGAAGTTGCTGCAGAGAAACAGTTGAAACATGGGACTTTACCCAGAAGCACATGTGGTGGTTGGGATTTCTGTTCAGTGTTAAACCAAAACTAAAGGCTCAGATATTTTTAGACTCCTACATTTTTCTCTCCTTTTCCTTATTTTAGGTTTTCATTCACAGTTTGGCTAGATTTAGACAACAAAAGTATTTCTTTTGATTTGGGATAATATCAAGGTTTAGATTAAATTAGACTCTTGCACAAGCCACCATGTGTTAAGTATTACGCACACAGGACTAGTGTTGATTCCAGTCATTTGTAAAAGATTTCAAATGTCATTAATGATATTAACTTCAACAGAACAAATGTTATGTAGCAGATGTAACAGCTATGTTTGTAACTACCAGTCACAGATGTCAGTGAAATAAAACAGATTTTTCTTACTTCATGAGAATTCTGCTCATGAGAGAGTCGTTCCCCTGGTAACACTAATCCTGTGTGAGTAAGGTTCAGAAATATTTCTATCAGAAAGGATATGAGGCAGATAACCTTGAAGGTTAACTACACTGACTCACAAAGCTCTGAATAACATACATTATGAGCTGTAGGAACAACATTAACACGCATATTGTTAGCTTAAATGTGTGTTTGTGTGTATGTGTGTTTTACACAGATCACATTACATTTATGTTCCATATTCTACTCGGGTCTGGTTTAATAATTGAATCCTTATAAAGGCAACATTTGAATTGAGAGATGTTTTCAGGCAAGTGCTTCATCATATCGAAACATTGCCTTTTAAAGAATGTTTTATGAATGTTTTGTGAATTATTGATGAGACTTGTGGAACATTGGACATGCTTACTACAAGTACTGTGCAGAAATGTACTATAAAAGTACCAGTCCATTTACATTCATGTTTTGGAAGCAGTAGCATTAGAACCTGTTGGGATTGGTTATGGCTAAATTTGGCTGCATGTTAAGCCGATTTTTATCAGTTTTTATGTTAAGCTAAACCAACTAATCCTGGAAGACAGATATAGTGATCTAAGTTAACCAGTTCAATTCAATTCACTTCAATTCACTTCAATTCAATTCAATTCAGTTCAGTTCAGTTCAGTTCAGTTCAGTTCAGTTCAGTTCAATTCAATTTATATGGCAAAAATTCATAACAACAGCTTTCTCAAAGCGCTTTATATTGTAGGGTAAAGATGCTACAATATTAGAAAGAAACCCAAATAATCATACAACCCCTGCAAGAACCTGGAGACAGTGGGAAGGAAAAACTCCCTTTTAACAGGAAGAAACCTTTGGCAGAACCACGTTCAGGGAGAGGCAGCCATCTGCCATTGCAGTTTGGGAATGAGGGGGAACAGAAGACAGCAGGGAGAGAACTCTTTAAACGACAAAAGAAAATGGAACTTTACGAAGATGTGCAAATCAGCAGAAATAAGCATACAACAGATATAACTTCCTGGTTCATTAGAACGCTTGAAACAGCTTTGCTGACACTGAGCTTTAACAGTAAATGACCTCTGATGTTGGATTTCCCCTTAAAAAAGAAAGGCCTGCAATTTAGTCATTAAGATGTTTCACTGTAAAACTGATCCAGTCCCATTGTTTATTATATCTTTCCATTGTTCAAGATCCTGTTTGCAAGATGATTTGGCACTACTTCAGAAGTCGTGGCAAATATGTGACATTCAGACACAGCCGATTATTATTTTCTTTCCAAAGGGAGTTTCCATGAGAAAAGGGGATGAGAACTGAAGCTGATTCGGCTCACAGTTGACGAGGTCGGAAGAGTTCATTGATGTCAGTTCCAACACCGCTGGCTCACCGGTCTCTCCATTTTTGCTTATGTTGGCACTTAGTGGTACAATGAAAAAAAGGGATTGGCCAGCTCTTGGATTTTTGTAAGCATCTTGCGTGTATTTAACACATGTGCCTCATGCTTTAAAGTTAAGTGTAACTATATAGTGTAGAAACTACATGATGTGCAGAGAGGGTAGATTAAATTGTTTATATCATGTTTGAGTGAAGTAAGTCAATAATATAGCAATGTTAAATCTCGCGACACCGCACGGTATTTCAGTTTCGCGCGCTTTGGATCGTGGTTTCAGGAAGGCATCCACCTCAGTCAAGTCAAGCAGCCTCCTCTACTTTTCTTGGTAAATAAATTGGGTGGTTGTTACATTAAAAAAGTCTAACTTGTAATTTGAACACAATAATTTCATGTTTCTATGAACCTAATTAAGTCATGAAGGATCTGTATGAAATTCAACAACTTAATCTGTTCTTGTTTAGATTACATGATACAATCTAGTAAGAGTGGTTAGTTGCTGAACTCATGAAATTCACAAGATCGCAGGAGATGTCAAACTGCAGGAAAATCACAGGAGTTATAAAAGGCAGACAACTACGCACACACTATGTGTATGCTATTGCTATTTATTGTGGTTTAACCTGTCAACGACAAAGGCATGGATTGGTGGCGGTTAATGCTGTTGCTTCACATTAAGAAGGTCCTGTGTTTAAATCCACAATCTCGGCTAGTTTGCAGGTTTCTCTCTGGGCATTCTGGTTTCCTCCCACAGTTAAAAGTCATGCAGTTATTAGAGTTAGGTTAATTGGTGATTCTAAATTACCTGTGAATGTAAGTGGCCAATGGTTGTTTGTCTCTGTGATAACCAAGTAACTTATCACCTCAGGGTTATTTCCCTGCAACCAGGATAAAGATAGGAGGATTAGCTGTTGTAGATCCATTTGATTTTTATAGTAACCAGACTCTAGATTTTGCTGAACATTATGTAATATGAAGACAACATGTAGCATTTACGTGACCTGGGATAAAAGCTATTGAATAGTGTTGAAATAAAATGACAAAATTGTGAAGGATTGAAATATTCCAAGAGCTCAACTTACTTCATCTACACATGTTTCAATCACGTTTTATGAACACAAAATGCACAGGTTTGTTAATACGAAAAAGTTATATTGATTTAACTCAGTTGTTTAAGTTTCTGCCAAAGCAAAACATTTGTGTGCAACCAATGTACACTATTGAATTAAGTAAATGCAACATGGCCTTTTTGTCATTGTAGGATCATGGTGATAACTGCACATTGTTTACTTAGTAACTCATCATCTGAGAGGGCAGTGAGGACACAAGTCCAGCTGTGTTGGAGCTCTGCATTAGGACAATGACCCAAAGCCTGACCTGACAATCTTAGTCCGTTTCCGTTTCATATAACTGATGAGTGATGATTCCAGAAATATGTACTGCTCAAAAACAGTTAAGGGAATACTCTGACAATCTAAACTTGACTTCTGCTGGGATTTAGAATAGAGCACTCTGAGGATAGATTATTTTGGTATCCACTGGCCATTGTTATGGGATTTTGTTCTTAACAAACTATAACATGCACGGCAGAAAGATTGTCAACTTGATTATTTTGTTCTTCAAAACCCAATTACTGATTTGAGTGTTCTCTTAATTGTTTCCATCAGTATATATATATTTTTACTACAAATCTGAATACAGAATGGTTTTAGCTAAAATACACAGTGGGACTGAATTGTTGAGGAGCCAAAATATTATATCAAGCAAGAGATGGACATTTAAAGTCTCATCAGTTCCTGAAAAGGAAAAGAGTGCTTTTAAAAGAAGTGATGATGCAGCACAAAATGCCACTTCACAATTTTGTTTAGATGTGCTGCTGGTATTAAATAAAAAGGGAGCATATACTATAAAGTACTGGTCAAAATCCTTGAGCCATGTATTTTGGATGTTTAAGGACACACTGCACTGCAGCTAATAGCTCTAGCGAAATCAATTTGCTGGTGCAAAAATACTATTAGAAACAAAATATAGAGAAATGGTGGATGGCTCAAGACTTTGGCAAATTTTGTATTTTAAAAAAGTAATATCTTATTTTTACAAATTGGTTATTCTGATTTTAATCAGCCAGGCCATGTCACAATCCTGGGTCTGTTGACCCAGCGTTTTGAGTTTTAGTTTATTTTGATGTTTTTGGTTTATAGTTAAGTCCATAGTTAAGTTCATTCTATTATGCCCAAGTTGCCATTATAGTTTCTTAGATTCCGCTTGTGTCTTCTACCCCTGTGTTTAATTTTCCCTTGCCTGTTATGTGTTTCATATCTTATGTCTTATATTGTCGAGTTTGTGTTGTCATGTCTGGGTTCCATGCTGTTTCCTGTTTTATTGTGAAAGTCCCTGTCCTGTGTGCAGTGTCTAGTTTTGCTTCCTCTTGTCTCGTTGGGTCTGATTTGTCCCAGCTATGTTCCCACCTGTTCCCCACCCCCTTATTATCTTTCTGTGTACTTAAGTCCTCTGTCCTCCTTTGTTCAGTGTCAAATCGTCTGTTGTCTTTTGCGCTATGTCTCCATGTGCAAGGTGTCTTTGTAGCCACGCCAGGTTTCATGTTTAGGGTTTTGTGTATCTTTAGATTCCTCAGTTTAGATTGTTTATCCTCGTCTTTGCTTGCCTTTTGCATTATTTTGTATTTCTGCATCAGGGACATTAAACGGCTCCCTTTTTGCAAGTTCAAGTTTTTGTTCCACGTTCCTTCGTGTCTGCATTTTGGGCCCACTATTCACTATTCATACAGTCTGCTTTGGCACACTGTGACAGGATGAAAATTTGAACATTTATGATTATTGTGAAACTTTCCAGGTTTTCCCTGGTCTTTCTCGCACCACTTCTCAAAAAATACATCTTGAAAAGTATTTGATATATGAAGCTAAAATTTCTTTGTACCATAACATTTTTATATAAATTGGAAATGGTTTCATGGGGAAAGCTCTCAAAAGTGGACAGAATGATCCAAATAAGATTTGAATGGTGTGCAACTCACTTTTATTTGAAATTAGTGAGTGTAAAAACATCTTAAAAAAGAGTAAAATGACCCTGGAGATAAAACATGTCCACATACATTTACTGAGAATCACTTGAAATCACAGGTGACTAATAACCCTCAAAACGCTCTTGGTCTGTCACAACATGGTATAATGGTGCTGATGCCACCCACACATGCTCAAGTACTAGAAGGAGACTTGTGGAAAATTCCCCCCATCACACCAGCCCCATCCTACACACACACACACACACACACACACACACACACACACACACACACACACACACACACACACACACACACACACATATCAACGTAGGGACCAGGGTATATAATTACAGCCTCTTAAACAAACTTGTTATGTACCTGCAAAGCATAAACACTGAACTTAAACCATGTAGCCTCTGGGTGCTCAGGCAATTTATGATAGGCTAATGACAGTCATAGTGGGTGGCACCTTCCCACCCACAAACAACACTTTCCTCTTGTATGTGAACACATTTTTCCATCTGACGTCAATATATTTAGCATGTGCACAACACGCACCACTGTCCATGGGCAAAACAATAAATACAGCAAGAAGGCGATTTTGGGGAAAGTAGCTTTGTACTTATTGTCACCAGAATTCTGCTGACTGTCATAATGCTCTAAACTGGAACCAAGCAAGATCACATTGATTGATTGATTTGATTGATTGAATCTTTATTTTGAACATGTTGAAAAAGTACAACAAAATAGAATTAAAAGAGACAAATGAACAAAGCAAAACAAAAGGAAAACGAGCAACCACAACTCCAAATAAAGTTCATGTTCAAAAAGGAGCAGGAAGAAGCATAAGCTTATTTAATCCCACCCCTTTTCCACTATATAGTATCAATAGACTACAAAAATACCTCCTTGCAATTACATTATATGTCATGTGTAATTTTTTTTTTTTTTTTTTTTTTAATATATACATATATGTTTCTGTCTATCCATACATACGTATATACACATACGCACATATACACATTTTCACCTCAAGGATACACAACCTACAAAAATATATATATACCCATACCAACATACCCGTGCACCCGCACACACATGAAAATATTAGACAAGAACACCCTATCAAATCTCTACCTTTCCCTGTACCCTGTAAAAACCATATCCTTAAACCGCTTTTTAAACTGCGCCATGCTTGGACATTGCTTTATATCTTTACTTAGTCTGTTCCACAGCTTCACTCCACACACAGAGATGCAAAAACTTTTTAATGTTGTACGGATACGAGGATGTTTTAAATTTAATTCCCCCCTCAAATTGTATCCCCGTTCCCTTTTAGAAAACATTTTTAGAATATTGTCAGGAAGCAGGTTATTTATTGCTTTATATATAATTTGTGCTGTGAGAAAATGAACCAGATCTGTGAATTTTAACATTTATTACTGAAGGAGAATAAGAAGAAGGAGAAATAAGTAAAAACACTTTATTTACCACAAAAGTTGGGAAATTACTGTTTTACAAAATTTTATACATAAAAAAAATCATCCGATAAATCTCAATGAAAACAATTTACAAATATTTGCGTTCTCTTCCAGCATTAAAGATATGATCATATGAAGTCCTGTACAGTCCTGTGAAGAACACCACTGCATGTTAATTTGAAAGTAAGTAGAAGCCGGTTGCTGTGCCACATTGCTCCTTACACTATAAAAGCAGAGGTTTTTGCACTTTGCTGGTCTGAAGCATTCATGTATGACAATACTGCAACATTCCTGGGAGTGGACATTCCATCAAATTTGTCGTTTTTAAATACTAGCAGCTAGATGACAGTAAGTTTCTGTAAAAATGATTTACAGCAACTTTTCTGCAATATCATTTACATCAAAAAGTGTTGCTGTTAATTCATTTACAGTGAGGTTTTGTAAATAAAATTACAGCAGCCATTATCGTAATGCTAATAACCATGTCAATAACTTTGACATTAATCATGTCGATCCTAGTATCTACTACT
Source organism: Haplochromis burtoni (assembly GCF_018398535.1). Taxonomy (NCBI): domain Eukaryota; kingdom Metazoa; phylum Chordata; class Actinopteri; order Cichliformes; family Cichlidae; genus Haplochromis; species Haplochromis burtoni. Next base: position 1,209,178 of record NW_024582415.1, read on the forward strand.
GTAACCTGAAGATGGCACTAAATGCAAAAAACCAAAGGTCACTAAAATCATAAAAGACAACCTAAAGTCTGGACCACAGTCTTCATAATCCACCTCATAACTACAGTGTCTATGTCACCATAGAAACAAAGATGGTAACGATCTAACACAAATCAGCTTTGTTGTGTTTGCAGTGTCACTTCAGAATGTCAGCTTTCTATCAGGTCAACTGGCAGCAAAAACATAAACTAAAAAAGAGTTATTTGTGTTGTACATTTCAGCAACTTTGTCCATAACCTCTTCTTGAGACACAGTAAGGTAATTGTTATCTTTCTGGGGTTGATCTAGGATTTGGTTCAGGGATATCAGAGTTCATTGTCTCTGTGAACCTGCAAGAACACTGTAACAAGAAAAGGGGTTAAAAGCAGTTCAAAAAGTTGCAATGAATGCCCAGTCACAGCTTCCCCTCATTGCTTAGTCAGCCAGAGGGCTGACTAAGCATAGCACTTGAGAATAATCTTGATTTTCTGTTTGATAAGGTGGGAAAATAAAATTTAGCCTATTTCATAACAAACAAACAAAAAAGTGTCTTTCATACAAGGCAGCAGCTGTAATCAAGTAAATATCCCTCCATCTTCACTTCACTTTGTTGTATTATGGCCAAAAGTGAAAATAAACTGCAAGTTTGTCACAGGTAAAGTAAAGAATATTTTATGGCTGTCTAATCTAGTTTAACCTGCCAGCCTTTTATTATAGCATCTTCAATGTGTAGACAATTACTTGTTCGGAGATGGTACAGCTTTAGGCCCAACTTCACCAACTTTGTAACATCTCCTAGAAAATGTAGCAGATGTCTTCCTTGGAAACAGAGTTAGTACATGTGACCTCAGAGTGCTTTTCACTCATGCCAGGCTGGCTTGCCAAAACCAGTGAGCCGTCAGCACACTTTGTACCGTAAACCCAGAGAGGTCAACATTCATTTCTGCTCAAAGTGTCTCTAATTGACCACTGTGATGTCATTGAACGCCCTAGAAACAAGGTTAAAGTGGTTCCTCCCTCCTGGCTATAGGATCATGTGAGGTGAACTCCCCCGCTTCCCGCCACCACTCTGTGCTATTGATCGCACTGCAGTCACTGGTATAATGCCAACAACATAACATGTGGCAATGTACGCACAGCCACCCTTTAATCTGCAAGGCACGTGGCTCCAGGGCAACCAACAACACAGGACAGCTCATGTTGTGTTGCTGGGAGAAACTACAGAGCCACTGCTTGCAGGACCTTGCAATAAAAATATTTCGATTTAGATTTTCCAGGACATGCACAAATGAATTACAGCTGGACTGCAAATGTAGGACAGGTTTGCCTAAAACCTATTTTAATCACATTTCTGCTTCAGAGACCAGGCCCCATTTAAACAAGCATACACTGGCGAAATATAAACACACACATAAAGCATGTGGTCTGTGACTGATTATTCATCTTGTTCTGCTATTTCTTGCTGAGTCTTTTAATTTCATGACAGTAGAACAGCTTTGTATTTAAAAATGATGTGAAATTTGGAAGAGATTCCCCCAAATCCCGCTGACTTTGGTATTCCTCTGACTTTACGTTCAAGGTTATGAGTGACAGTTTTTAATAGTTAGAGAGTGGATAAACACAAACTTGGTGCATACATTGATGTTCTCATCCAAATGCCAGGAAACATGCCAACATGCTTAATAAGGTGTTCACTGCCATAACATTAACCACTGGTACCACTGTCACTGTGATCATGCTTGGTTACATTTCTGCACTTTTGAAGAAACCAGCTTGATATCTGTCACTGCTTAGATGTGACAGACATCAAACCCAGAGAGGGTTTAATATCTGTCACAGCATAATGTGCTTAGCTGCCAAGCACATTATTTTGTTTTGGTGTAGAGGAGAGAAGGTGTATGAGGAAATGAAAAGCAATTTTTCATTTTTCATTTTCTTGCTACTTTAACCAGTTAAAGTGGCTTTGTGAGGTAGTATGTAATCTGCCTGTATGCTTATTTGGAAGGCCATGACCGATGTCAAATAGCTGTGGGGAAGCTGTGTCTGAATGTTTCTGTAACTTATACTTTGTGGAAACAGTATGGATCCAGAACTTTTTCTCAATAGTCCTGTATAAAGTCTCAAAAACATCATTGCAAAACACTCACTGCATGGAAGTGGCTTATTGGGAGTTTCGTGTTCTGAGAATAATGGTTTCAGTTTTGTAAGTGGAAAATCCCCTGAATTGTGGTATTTATTTGACGATATTGGGTACAAGCATGCTAACGTTAAATACATTTCATGGAAATTGTAAACACTTGATACTTTCAGAAACAGCATCTACAGACAAAGATGATAAACTTCAAAGAAAAAGACAATTTCTTTTTTGCTAGTTGGCACGTGCATACACTCACAAGTGCATTATATGGTAGCAGATTCACTTTTCAAGATGACTTTCGTTTGCAAATTTCTCATAACGATGGGTCGTGCAGGAGTTTCAAATGTGCGTGCGAAGTACTTGTTTCGATGAGTTAATCCAAACATGAACAGAAAATATCTGAATTAACAAAACATCAAAGAGAATCCTCAGGTTCAATTGTTTTAAAACTTCTATATCATGGGTTGTTATGGCTCCACCATGGTGATGGTGCGATGGTGAAAATTGGCGGACACAAAATGACAAAACTGACAGTTTTTTATCATTAAATTAAATAAAAATTAAATAAAAATTAAATAAAACACATCAGTTTACAAAACACCAAGAAAGCAGAAGTTTAACCACCGCAAGGTTTGTTTGGCATTTTATATTTAACCATCAGAGGTTTTGAAAATGTTCTGTCTGTACTGAGGTTAAGATTCCTTTGCATTTTCATCATTTCTGAATAAGTCAAGATGCCAATAAGTTCCAGTTATAGAAAAGACATGTTTCAGACAGTGACTAAAAGCTAAAGGCTATGGCTTGTTTTCCATTCTGGAGGCAGACGACATTAATGGCATTAAAATACCCTATGACTATGAAACTGGAGTGAGTCACTGAAACAATATTGTGTGGTCAGCTTAGCGTGGTGGTAAAACCAGCTTCATGCCTTTAACCACAGACATTTTCTGAGCAGATGTTTGTTTGTCTTGGTGAAAATGGGTCAGCAGAGTTGTACACAGGCAAAAGTAACCACTGAAGATAGCAATCAGACAGCAGAACAGGAAAACAATTAAAACTTTGACAGAGATAGGAAGTCTTGATATAGATTATACGTAAATAGCTGCCAGACAGCAGCGACGATCACAAGGACCCATCTCACGTTACATACAGCACATCTGAAGGCATTACTAGACCTAGAAATCTTCAAGTACACTATTTCACACACATCTGTCAGCTTATTACACTCTTTTCCCATGTTTAGTCAAGGCAACCAAGTGATATCAAGGGTCTAAATGTATTCAAAGAATTTCAGTGAAACATCACAGGATAGCAGTTGTGACGTAGATGTTTGTGAAGGAGTAATATGATGGGAAAAAAGTGAGTGAGTGTGTGTGTGTTTGTGTTTGGGGTGGGTGGGGGGTCCTGCTCCAGTAAATGGATGTCTCATTAAAGACTGGGAAAGCTTGTGGAAGGAACACATCCAGTTGGATATTAACTGCGTGTTGTGTTACAGCAGAATAAAGTGAGTCAACATGTATACAAGAAACAAACCAACAAAAAAAAAAAATTCTGCTCAGCTCAACCTATGCCATGGTTGAACCATGCCACTGTATGCTATGAACCATGAAGTGTCATAGGTTTTCCTGTTTATTCAGAAACTATAGCTTAGAGGAAGCGATGCTGACGTTTCTCCTGACATCTTTCAAGGCCTGAGAAAAAAAACAAATTTTACAAGCAGAACAGAAATCAGTGTACTACACTGCAAATTTACCCCATGACATTTAGCCATTTCCTTCTGGTTTCTCAGAATAGCATCAAACTCCTTTTATAATGAAAGGTGTTCAGCTTATATTTCAAATATAAAGTGCATCCTCACAGGAGGTAACAGGCGCACTTGAAGTTCAAGCATCAGTTGCAGTGTGAGCTGTAAAAGCATGTTCTCACAAGCAGTAGTGGAGTCATTTTCAGAAAACATTCACTTTCAGCATTCTCCTAAAGTTGAGTCATACAGAAATTTCACATGAACATGACAGTGTGACAAATATACATGCTCTGATTACTGAAAAATCAAAGTGAATCTTCAGGTTAAATAGTTTCATCTTCTATGTTGTGAGTAGGCCACAACACCGATTTAATCTTGAAATGATGGACAAGGCACAAGCTGCTACAAACAAAGTGTGAATTTATTTCTCCAAAAGAAACAAATGTATTTACATTATGTACAGACACATCCCCTCAAAAGTAAGTCACATACAGTAACTACACACAAAAGCACAGAAAGGTAGGATCCAATAAGACTGACATCTCCTTCAATTAAACAGTGTATCAGTAATCTCTTTCAGCAGAAAGGCACACTTCACAGGTACAAACACGCACATTAATACACAAATACTGCATCTCGAAGAAACTCATTCAACATGCGCTCCATTATGGGGTGTGCTCTGATAAATAAGGTTGTCTTGCAGTGCTTTCATTTTTTCATAAATAAATATTTTTTAAAAAAAATTGTACAGTACAGTGACTATAACTGCTGGTGTGTCCACTGGCAGAAATCTCTACTTCACTAGTCCACACAGAGGAACTTTCTGTAACTTCTCAGGCAACCCACACAGTTGAGAATGCCACCACTTCCAGGCTGTGCACCATTTTGCAGCCGCCGCATGCTGAGAGAAACCCATCGTTCTTATTTTCAGAAGTCAGTGGAAACCTTCCACTAGAGCTGAACCCCCCCACCCACTTCCCCCCTTCACCACGTGCTGATTAAGCCTAAGTGCTCAAATACAGAGGGCACAGCTTCTTCCTGATTCATGTTGGATTCCCCCATGGTGATGGTGCATTGGTTGTTGGGAGAGCTGAATTGTTACATGGGCACCCTGTTGATCAGAAAGAGCAGAATAATTACATACACCATAAACACAACTTTAAGTTACAGGACCAGGTAATGATAAATTTTTCCAGTTTTTCCAACTTTTCATACCGTTTTCTCGGTTTCGCATCCCAGCCATCAGGGCATTTAACAAAATTGATATATTCCCCTGGAGAGATTTCTGTTTTGGAAGAGTCTTCAGCACAGAAAGCATACCTGTAACACCACAAAGCATCAGTCAGTGTCTGAACAGATTAATTAAAATTAATTCTGCACCATTAAGACTGGCAACTGCAGTTTTGGACCCTTCAGCTCACTTTTTCTGTGATTCTCCAGCTTTCACACGCATCCGACGAACTTCAAGCACGGGTTTGGAAGGGTTGGCATTCCAGCCCCAGAAATTCTTCTTGATGTTTTTCCACATAGAGCTCCAGGAGTCGGATTCTCCTTCCCAACTCAGACGGATCCTGAGCACTTCACCGATCTCTTCCTCGGCAAAAACCAGGAAGGTGTTTGTCATGTTCAGACCAATGGTGTTATCGCGGCTGCACAAATAGTAAGAAATTTGTTTAAAAAAAACAAAAACCACGTTAAAAGGAAGCTGTGTTTAAGTCCACCATTTTTTAAGATCAAGCATTTGCAACTAAAGTAGACCTCTAAAATAAACAGTCTTCAGAGAGCTGTCATATTGCCCTGGCACGCTTGTATATTTATGAAAACTGCTGTTCGCTTCAGTCTGCCCCCAAATTTGTTGTACAGCCCAAGACCACTTTGAAAAAAATTCAGAACAAGCACTCGAGTTGAAAATTCTAAATGTATAGAAATAATCTGATTGTTTCTCAGTACAACATTCAGTCAAAAACAACTACCACACTGTGCATACAGAAGGACTGTAACTGAGCCGTTAGCGATTTACACATTGTCATGTTGAGACACTGTGAAAGAAGACTGGTTTGGCAGGAAGGGTTTAGGTTTTGAACTTACACGTCAACAAACATATCAGCTGTGTCCTTGTGCTCGCCATACAACTTGACATTGAAGATGGGATCAGCATCATCAGACTGTTTTTTGTTGAACACGTGCATCTTCATCTGGTAGTGGTAGCCTTGAACAAAAAGCAAGAGTTAATACTTGATCTAGTGTAGGTGTGTGTACAGTAGTAGTTTACACTGCAACTGTAAAATCATAAAACAAGTTAGATATAGAGGTTAAAGATATGAAAACAGATTGGGTTATAGTACTTGCTTATCACTTTTGCTCTAGGAAGTACACGTCATAACATTTCACACATTTCATTCTTCTTGTATCTCACCTGCGAAAGGTGTGTCAGCCCGGGTTTTCAGATACATTTTACTGTTACGCCTCTTGCGCATTTTTGTGGCATTGTAGCCAATTTTGTTGCAGCGGTTTTTGCGACAGCTCAGGCAGATTCCCTTCTTGAAGCGGTCGGGCCCAGTGCACTGGAAGGCATAGCTCAGGTGCTCCTTGTTCATCAGAGAGTCCACAAACAAGTGCACAGCACGCTCGTGTTCACACTTCATCACCTCCATGAAATCTAGAAAAGTTGAGTATAGTAGATTATAGTTTAAAGGTCAGTAGGATTTTTCTTCTTTTTTTTTTTAAACATAGGGGATACATGCAAAAGTAAAGACTTTCAGCCACTTACTTCCTGCCACTGCCAGCACGTCCCCAAGTCCACAGCCCGGCTGCACGTCACCGCCATTAGGATAGATATCAATGTCCCCAATTGGCTGCTGGATTCCAATGCTCACACCCAAAGCCTCCCGAGTGTATGTGTGCAGAACATCCACAAAGTCGGCATCATCTGGTGAGAGGCGCTTCTCCTTCTCCACGCCCTCAAACATCGGTCCTGCTGGGTCTAGACCTATGAAGAACAAAGATTAGAAAGGTCAAGCAAATGAGGCAACCCTCAAATTAAAGGGCTATTTTTTCTGGCTCATATTACTTCCAACTTACCAGTGATTCTGCCAATGGTCCCTCGTACATGCATTCCTGCGTAGCCTGCCACATGAGCACCTAAACTATAACCAATCAGGTGGACATTCTCCAGAGGGAGCTGGTGCTCATCCTGTTTCAGGAAACAATAAAAAAAAAATATATATATATATATAAAGATGTCAGCTGCTGCCACAGTGGCCTACAATGGACAGAGCCTGGATTTCAGCCAATGATGAGTTGTGCCTGCAGCTGAGTCAGGCTCAGTTAACCCGAACAGAATCCACTGATAGTTCCTTCCATGGAGCAGCGCCTCCACCCTCTGTCTCAGTGACACTCTTTGTCTACATTTACAACTACATGGCAGGATGCCTGAACGCTTTCTGAATTGCCTTTTATTTACTGATAAAATTTTGTAACAGTCCCACTGAATGGGAATTGTTGTCTTTGCCTTAGAAGTGCTAAATGCACTGATCTTATTTGGAAATTGGGAAAACGAACCATACGAACAAACAAAAGGTAGTCAAAGCAAAAAAACAAAAGTATATTACACTCTTTAAAAAAAAAAAAAAAAATTCAGAAATGGAGCGACCATGTTGTACTATATCAGAAGCACAATGTTACACTTTAAGGCTATGATGAAAGCCATTTATACATCAGTTCTGCAAATGAAGCCATTTTGCCTTTGATAAAGTTATGCACAAGTGCACCTTGGTGTCCACTGGGATGTTACAATTAAGTAGTTGCACATCAGTTTTCACTTTCTATAGTTTAAAAAAAGAAAAGGCTGAATAGAAACCCACTGAAGCATTACTAATATTTGAATGTTTTGTTTTGGTACTCTGGGTGGGTGGGAGCTTCTTTAAATTACTGTACATACCTGAAGCCAGTTGAGCAGCGCTGCAATATCAAGGCCAACACCATAAGTGTGGTTGACTGCATCAGGGTATAGCTGCTGGGCCCTTGATATCCAATCAACAATCACCACATTGGCTTCACTTTCACGTTGCATTAATGCAGAGACGAGCTTGTGCATCCAGTGTTCAAACATCCCGCTCATCTAAGAGGAAAGGACAGCAGAAGTCAGTCATTGGTCAGACTGTCAACTATGTAAGCATCTTTCTGCTACCCCCAACAATCAAAAATAAATAGTTAAAACATTTAAGCTTGATTCACTCTGAAGTCAAGAAAGTGACCTAGGAAGCCAAAGAAATAACCTAAACTACACAGAGATGCTTATTAACAGATAGATATAAATTATCATTCATATGTACCGTCCAGCCATGGATGATGAAGATAGTCTTGGCTGTAGCATTGAAGCCACATTTCTCTAGACAGTCATTCTTGCCAGTTTTCAGGTAGCAGCCCTCCTGTTCCAGATCTAAGCTCTTTCTCATGTTGTACTTGATGATGCCAGCAACAGAGTGGCTGTCTGTTGACAAGTCATTCTGCCCACGGTCTTCACCTGAGGAGAAAAATGCACAATAATAAATATAAAAATTGACTGTTTATATTGTCTTTGTTTTCAGCCTTTAGGGGCTGAAAAACAAAATAAACCTGCTTTTGCTGCCAAGATCTGCTCTTGAACAACGGTTAGGTGCAAGCTGGACTCAAGAAGCAGTAAAGTCATCGCTATGCTTCTTCAGTTCATCTTTTTCACAAATCTGCAGCTACAGCTCATAATTATGCCACAACTTAGCATACCTGTCTCAAGCCTGAGATTAAAACGCCTGGTGAAAGAAGCCGACTGTTTCCAAGTTTAAAAATAATTGCAGCCGTGCTTGATTTTAAAGATGTACAGTCCGAATTGGTTTTGAATAGGACTTTTAATTTAGTCTCATTGTGTTACGCTCTTAATGAACCGAATGAAGTCTGGTTTACACTCGCAGCAAGTCAAGATCAGTTTTAGTTATAGCCAACATCGCACATCTGTGTCAGGGAACTTCACAGTGTGCTCAACATGAACTCAACGCCCCAATGGGCCACACAGACCAAAATGATTTCAGCTGAGCTGGGTAATAAAAACGATCTCGTGAAGTCTGCAGTAAAACGCGGATTCAGCAGGACATCCTTCCAAGGGCAGCGCACAGACGTGGCGTTGTGTCCTGGCTCTACTTGAAGACTCCTTCCAAAAAGGACACGTCGCCCTCGTGTCCTTTAAATCCATTCCAGTTTTTCTGCTTTGCTCTGCCCGCCACACTTGTTCAAATGTGTAATTTAGTCTAAAAATGACGCGCATTAATCAAGCGGGACGTGGGAGAATTTTAGGATTTTCTCAGGCGTATGATGTATACCCCGCTGTATGCTAGACGTGAGGTTTTCACCCTCTCCCTTTATTTTAGAGAGCAATTAGCGAATAAATAGACAAAAAAGCCATTTCTTACCTTTAAGAACGGCGATTTCCTCAGTTGCTGATGAAAAAAGCGGATAAGCACATAGTAGGAAAATCCTGATTAAAACGCTTTTATGATTCATTTCTCAGCCACAGATGAGTGTGGACGAAATGAAAGCTTTCTTAGGATATAAAATGTTTTTTGGTAGTACTGCCGGCAACGAGGTGCGCTGGTGAGCGATTGAAATTCAGTGGTAACAAAAGAGCCGGTGATGCGTTTTCGTGTGCGCCTGTTAAGAACCGGCTCCAGAAATGTGTAAGCTGTGAAGGAAGCGTGTCATTACAGTTTTAAATAGTTTCTCCTTTCGGTCATCTGATCATCGGCTGATCTATGGCGGATCTTATTGGTCAAGCCCCCATTTATTTACGTTGAGGGCGTGGAAAGGTTGAATGAATCGTAGTAGCCTATCTCACTTTAACCCTTAAAGGGTGGCGTCAGACGCAATTAATTGTTTTGTATTGGTCTGAAGATCATACAATTCCCGTCTTTGTTTTCTTACCGGACAGATGAGGGTAAAAATAGGCAACATATGACAAAAGACGCGAAAGGAATATGCAGACAAAAATTCAAGAAAACTCCAAGACACCCAAAGAGAATGCGAAAATACGCTTTCTTTCTTTTTTTTAATTATTTTTTATGTTTTGCTCATCCAGAGAGCACTTCAAATAGAAATGTTCCAGGAATCCAGGAGGCGCTACTTCTCAAAAAAGAAACAAGCAAACAAAAACCAAAAAACAGTTGAACGCTGAAAGACGCACTGAAACGAGACGGCGTTTTTACAATACCAACATTAAAAAAAAAATCCAGTCATACAAAGAATATCCAATGGGAGCTCTTATAGGAATATTTAAAAGGCTGCTGGTTGTATGGAGAAGGAAGGGGTCTCTCTCCCCCTGCCTGGCATGCTGCCAAATCATCAGCTTAGCTCGCAAACCAGTTTCAGTTGATGAGACGAAGAATGGGTGCACTCACGCAAAGGTCCCTGTTAAAGTGACACCACTGTTTTTTGTGTGCACACATCACCAGCTGGAAGTGTCATCTGCTACCCCAACAGCGCCTGATACCTGACATCTAAAAAAGTTTTTACGCATCTCTGCAAATAGTTACAGCGCAATTTCTTATGTTTTATTTTGCTTTTTTCACTACCTTAAGGCACTATAACTACACAGATCCTGTCTGTCTGTCTGTCTGTCTAAGATGTCACTGCGTGTGTAATCTATCACATCGTGCAATCAAATGAGGGTACACACAGTATCAGAATCAGAATCAGAATCAGAATCAGAATACTTTATTGATCCCTGGGGGAAATTATTTATTTAATTACAGTACAGCTTTACGTTAATGAAAAATTAACAATGAGCCATCAGTGCACTGAAACAAGCAGTGATGGAAATGCCAATAACCCATATCCTTCATAGTGCTTCACTGCACAAATTGACCAAGAAATTATGTCCTTTTTAAAAAAATTTTTTTACAATTTTGAAAAAAATCACACTAAAATGTATTCTTGAATGGAGGAGCGTGACACTGTGTGACAAAGGGCAGTCCAAAGTAACTTTTCGTATTTTTAACACCCATTTATATAAAAATGTATAGGAAAGTGTATGTTTTGATTTCAGTAGGGCACTAAAGTTCAAGTGGTAAGATGAGACAATGCACCTGACTGACTCAAAACTACATTACTTGATCCCCTGAGGGTTCCAGGTGCCTTTCAAAACATTCAAGGTTACCTTATAACAAAAAAAATTCACTGTCTTTGTGAGTCGTAAATTGAGGAGTGAACCTGGAGGTGGCAAAGCTGAAGATGCTAAGATTTCACCTGAAAATGACCAGAATGTACAGGATCAGAAATTATTATATCAGAGGGCTATAGCTTAAGCTGAGCGCTTTGATGACAAAGTTAAAAAGACAAGGCCAAAATGGTCTGAAGTTTAGGAGCAGAATCTTGTATTGGATGCGTTCGGGAATGGGGAGCCAGCAACCCTGGATGTGAATAGATATAATATGATTGGTGGACTTCAGGTGCATGTGATGAGTCTGGCTGGAATTATGTTGTTAAGTTGTTTGGTAAGACTGGAGACATAGATATGCAGATCTGCAAAGTATTTATTTACTTTCCAAGCCCATATACTGTGCTAATATAGGTATCACACTGTGCTGTGTGAGATCTATGTGGAAAAAAAGGCGTGGGTCAGATGATTACCTCTGTGACGTCTGTGCATGTTTGGAAACTTTCCAGTAGTAGAGCATTGCCCTGTGTTCTTTCACCTCTGGCAAATAAGTAAATATGAGATACAATTTCATGGGGTATTATAGAGTTCCCCAAGGTGTTTGAGGTCTAAAACTAAACATTTCTCTGTATGCTGTGGAAATAATAAAATTAGAAAGATTGTAGTTTAGAGGTCAACATATGTTTTACCAGATAAACTTATTTTTTTCTGCTTCTTATTAAAAATTTAAAAAAAAGAAAAGAAAAGAAAAGCTTGTGGACTTCCCAGAATCAAGCTGATGTTGGACATTTGCGTCAAATTTAAAATAGCTTTGCATGCACAATTAAAGTTATTCTTTCCATCCACATACCTCAGCAAGCTGCCAAATGTGTGAGCCAGTTTGATTCTGCACTTTGCTGACCTGTCTTGATTTCGCTCTACAAGGTCTGCCTGGCAAGAAGCAACAATGAGGCACTGTGAAATACAAAAATAATCAGCAGTTCTCCAGTATAATTTAAACATCTTCATCTAGTGCAGCCGTTACTCCTTCCTTAAATTACTGTCAAAAACTTCAATTTTGAGCCATGAAGTTAGAACAAAGCTTGCAGTGTTGGCAGACCACTGAGATGACATCCTGGCAGCAGCAGCTTCTCAGCAGAACTCACACACAAAGCTTTTAGATGTCTCAGTCTTGGTGTGTTGAATAAAAATAAATGACTAAATAACAAACTTCCAAGATTAAATACCTTTTGACGTTATGTGTGGTCATCCTTGGTTTGGTCTGGGGAGTAGATCCCTTTAGAGTTGCATCAGGAACAACACCTGGTGTATAAACGTCTGCCAAATCATCATGCTGAGCAACCCGCTGTGGTGACCATTTGTGAATAAGGGAGCATCTGACAGTAGCTGACATGATCAAATCAAGCCTCCCAACTAATATTGTATGGGCACCCACCAAACAAGCTTTGGCACCAGGACAGGGATGTATGATCTGGGGGCGTTGGAAGTGGATCCTTTGAGATTTGGATCTGGTTTGGTGGGAGCAGATTATTCCACCTGATATCCTGACCCAGCATAACATTTCATTGTAAGGCAATGATGAAAATTCACCTAATCTGTCAGTTATTCTAATGCTGTGGCTATTTGATGATGCTAAAAATTAAATAAAGTGGGTAGAACTGGAATGAGCAATAATTAGAGGTCACGACACCTCATCTGCATCCATCTCAAACTATCCCTAACACCCAGTCATCTGTCATACCAACCCGCTCAATGTTGTCCTTTACTACATTCATGAACCTGCTCAGCCGGAGCTCTTCCTCACTTTAATCCCGTCCTTCCTGGTCACACAATGAAAATCTCATTATCTTCAACTGTTCCAACTCCAGTTGCACCTCCTGTTTAATGATTTAAAACACACTTGTGAGAATTTTCAATGCTGAAATTCACGGTAAATTAAAAAAGTGAGAACTAAGGTCACTATAGTTCATCCACAAGCGACCCAAAGCAGCATTTGTGGTAAAAAAAAAATAAAATGGAACAACAGCGCCACCGTGTGCACGGAGTGACAATGCACTGGACAGTGACACAGCAGGAGGCGGAGGGAGAAGGAGAGGGAGGGGGCAGCGAGCCAGACCGGATCCTTCATGAGGGAAGAGGCCAGGGAGAGCCAGCCAGCCCCGGCTTCTCTTCTCTTCACTCATATTATTTTGCATTGCAAGGCGAAGGAGCCCGAGCAAGGGGCTGCGCTAGGATGTCCCGTCATGAAGGTAAGAAGGTGCTTTAGCACGGAGGTGGAAGCAGAGACGGGATTTGCGATTAAAAACGATGACAGCTCACCGCTAGCTAATATTAGCTAGCCGAGAATTCCTTAGTTTGCAGCTCATCCTAGCTAACGTAGGCTAGTGTTAGCAGCGAGGTTGCAGTGAAATTTCGTGGGGGCACATTATGGCTGCCGGGAGAATTGGTGTCTAATCATAACGGACTCTCGGAGTTGGTCTTCTCTCTTCAGAACATATGCACTACTCTGTTTTAACTGACCAAAACAACGCTGACATATAAGCGGAAGGAGCTCGTTATCTTTAGCTAAGTGTGCTAGCTAGCCTGGGAGATGGGTAATGTAGGTTAACCTTAACGAGCCGGGGAGCGAGGGGAGTGTCGAGAATAGGAAACAGAAGCGTGGAACGCGACCCAGATGGCGTTATGGGTTTGAAACTTGTATGTCGTAAACGTTAGCTAGTTTCAGCCTCCTTCCCGGTCATTGCTGGCCTGCTGAATCAAGTTTCGCAAGCTAACATTTAGCAAACTAACATTCACGTCGTCCTTGTGGCCAACCTTGTTAGTTATTAGTGTTGAGTAGATTTCTTGCAGTGTTGTTAGAAGACGTTTCTGATCACAAACCGGCAAAAAATTGACTTGGGTAAAGTCTACCATTGATGACTTGCCTGTGAGCTAAGAGTTAAGTTGTTAAATTGTTAGCCGGTTGCGAAGGTTAGGCCGGGCGGCCTTTACATGCCATGCCTGTGTTGTTGTTGTTGTTTTTAACTGTGCTGTCAGTCAAGGTGTTTGTGCCTGAGTTATATCATGAAGGGGTTACCGTTATCACACTCGTTTATATACCTTTTTACAGCTTCATAGTTATGAATGGAGATATTAGGGGGGTTACACAAACCAGTGTCATGCAATGCGTACACTGTGTCTGTACGACTGTCGTAGTCAATCAAAAAGTGCCCGGACTTGACCACAGTCCATCTCACATGGCGCATTACATGTATGTAGGTACTGAAATGAAGACAGTGGTAATTAGTAATTCACTGTTGTGAATGTAGTTTTTACTTAAACATTGATGGGACTTGGACTAAGTGTAACACAGTAACACTTTATTTATAAATTGTGCAATAAATAAACACTTGTAAGGAACATAGCCAAAAATCTACTCCAAGTCACCTATGCCCACCACAACACAAGCAAATATTGAACAAAACGCTTAGCCAACTACAACAAAACGAATGCACAAGAAAGTAATGCAATCCAGTATGTTACCACAAGAGTCGACTTCTCTCAAAGCCCCAGTTCAGACTAAACAGTGCTGTCTGTGCACTTAATATTTATTATAAATTATCTTAATGAAAATTGAATTATCTCGATTGTGTTAGTTTTAATGTTGAGGCAGGAATTCTGTAGCGATCTGCGATATTCTGGCTCAGGACTGAAAAATCAAGTGAATATCCATTACTTTAAAATCTTCCAACCAGACAATATGTAGTGGTAATGTTTCTGTAAATTTCCAATGTAGGTATGTTTTGAATATTATTCACTGCAGTTTAACTGAAGTGGACATACAAGGAAAAAAATATCAGTTGTAATCCAGTGAACCTAATGGTATCAGAAAAACTGTGATAAATTGTATCCAGTAATAAATCTGGCAATCCTCAAAAGATGAAGTTTTCAATTACTTGATTTTGAAAATTAATTAAAGTTGATTAACTGTCACATCTTCTAACTTTTCTCTCTTCTGTTCTCCTGTCTTCACTCAGGTGTGAGCTGTGATGCATGTTTAAAGGGTAACTTCAGAGGACGACGTTACAAATGTTTAATTTGCTACGACTATGATCTTTGCGCATCGTGCTACGAGAGCGGTGCAACTACAACCAGACACACGACAGAGCATCCCATGCAGTGTATATTAACCCGCGTTGACTTTGGTAAGTAAAGATGATATGCATGTCATCCATGTCAACAGACAGTCAGCTAAAAACCAGGAATGAGAATGGAGTGTAGTTGAATTTATGAACATTTCTACATTAGTTGAAATACTGAGCCTCAAATTACAGACACAGTGCCTGTAAGCCAGTTCTCATAGAGGGTAATTGCCTGTTGTATTTCACTGTCGAGTCAACTGAGGGACTGTAAACTGTCAAGCAATCAAACATGAATTTATCAGCTGTTAAAGAGGGATGATGTGTGCTCATATGGTGTGTTGAGTGATAGTCCAGGTATGGGCCAGGTGTATGAGGGAAGGGGAGGGGGGGGTGACAAAAGATGGAGAAATTATGAGCTCTTTTCAAACTTGGTGCAGTGGTATTTTTTTTTTCCTTTAAAATGTGACAAATGCTAAAGAACTGAATTGTCTTGGGATGGTCACGACTGCCAGTTAGGGCAGAGCGGTAATACTGGCAGTTTTTTCTTTTCTTTTTTTCTTTTATATTTTTATAAACCTCCCTTCACTAGATTTTATAAGATTGCAAAAGTGCAATGTCGTATGTTATCTTTTCCTGGCACTGGCTTTTGTTTTCAGATGGGAAGGCTGCTCCCAAATGGCTTAACAGTGATGGATTTGACTCAGCCTGAGGAGTTTTTGGGAGTGTGTTGTTGGCCTTCTGGGTTTGATTTATCACTGCATAACTGGAATATTTTATATTGGCAGCAGTAAGGATTAAACTTCTCCAAATCTTTTAATATTCTTAATTCTTTAATTAAGCATTCGGGTAAGCGTGGTACAATCCAAATTTCTTTCGATTAAATGGGCCATTTGTCTTCCTTTTGGACGACTGCTTCTGTTATTACTTCTTGTCTTGATGTTGTGAAATATGTTACCGTTCAGCTTTTCACACATTGAAGATGCTCTTTTTCAGCCTGGTGAAAAAAACAAATACAAACAGCAACTGTTGCTGAAAACACAACAGAAGGTGCAAGCTTAATAAGAGGTTTTCTTTTTTTTGGCAGTGATATTTTATTGACTTTTTGCAAGCATTTTCAGTGAGCCTGCTGGTTTTCTACCAACTGAGCTATGTCTAAAAAAATAATTGATGATTAGAATTCTTTTGATTATTTGGGGAAATGAGACGCCTGCCATGAGTTGTTGTCATACATGTAGCTAGTAATAGGTGATTTCTTTCTCTTTTAAAAAAAAAAAAAAGCGATGTGAAAGAAAAGGTGTGCTATAAATTGGTCTCTGTGAAATGACCCGTATCAGCAGCTTTTCTCAGCACCTCTATAGCACTATTCAGGGTATGTGAACATTTAAATTTTCTGGTATAGTTTTAGCGTTGTGCTCAGTTTCTTTTTCTTTTTTTCAGAGCTGAAACTTTCACACCAGGTCTAGAGTCAAATCAAGATGGTGGGTTTTTTTCCCCCACAGATGTTTGTAAAGACCAAATTTAAAAAGGGGGGGAAAAAAAGCTTCCATAATCAAGAAAAAGCGATGACTTATTTGCATTGAAATAATAATTCAAATATTTGCATCATTGCCAGTCTAACACAGGGCTAACACAGAGACAGGCAACCACACGCACATTAACACCTTCAGCCAATTTGTTTAACGTGCTGCTGCCCAATTCAGCCCAGTGATGGTTTTTCTTCCACTCAGTTTTTGAGTTTACCTGCAAATCAAACTGCCTAAAGCAGCTTAGAAGTACCTTTTTTTTGTTTGGTTTTTTTTGGTTTTTTTATTTAACCTATGCTCACATTAAGGAAGAATTTGAAGTAGCAGTGGTGTTGCTGGACAACACAAGTGTTGATTTTAAAAAAGATGGTATTATGGACTGTAGAATGAATATAGATGAGCATGCATCTATAAATGCATGTTTTCATTGCTTTTCATTGATTATCCCTGAAGACTCGTGGCAAGGAACACATCTTTAAATTTTTTAATTCAATAAATATCGGATCTTTAAGTTTATGATTAGTTGTGTTAAACAGTTGACATTAACCAATATTAATCAAGGTTTATAGATTAATGAATATTAACTGTAATAAACACCATTTTGAGGGGGGAGGGGGTTTGTTATTTGCGAGTGTTAACTATGAAAGTAGGAAAAGTGAAATTTGCACTTATATTTAACTCAAACATAACCCCAAAGTTAATGCTAATGTTGTTGTATGTGTTTTTTCTGTTGTTGTTGGTGGGTTTTGTTGTTGTTGTTTTGTTTTTTTTAAACAACTAATGGAGTGCTGAGTAGATCTCTCATTAGGAGCTAAATGTTCTTCTTAAATGGACTGTTGTAGTTTGTGACTATGTCTGTAGATGGCCTACTTGCTGATGGTTTCATGTGCATGGGTTTATTTATGTTTCCTGGTATATGTAAAGGGTAAAAATACTGTAGTTAACAGAGTATCTTTAATTGTGTTTACATTTTATAGCATACTTGTAGCTTTAACTTAAACTCTTGCATTTAAATGTTGCTACATAACTGACACTACATGGAATGTGGGTGTTTATTCCCTCCCAGACTTGTACTATGGTGGAGAAGCCTTCTCGGTGGAGCAGCCCCAAGCCTTCACATGTCCCTACTGTGGCAGAATGGGCTACACAGAGATGTCCCTGCAGGAGCATGTGGCTGCAGAGCATACAGAGACCTCCACAGAAGTGGTAAGTTGGTGCTCCATGAAATTAAACTTGATGTTTGTGCAGGTATTAACAGCTGCATTTCCTTCAATATTATCTTAACTAAGCAAACTGAATCAGTGTCTGAGTGGGCCTCACATTGCAGGATCTTGTTGGGTTTGTCAGCATGCATTTATGTCATATTTATTGTCTTGGTTCACAGTATTATTGTTGAAAGTCCTTGAGTCAGTTTCTGAGTCTGAAATAAGAATCAAATTGCAAGTCATGGCAGACTTTGCAGCTCTATTTATAGCTTATTCTTTTTGTACAGTCAACAAAAACACCACCACCACTGGCTTATACAGCTGAGACTGCACGTGAGCTTTCCAAGCTGTTGACTTAAAATGATTTTTCAGTTATGGCTTTATATTTGTTTTCTCATTCTAATAAGGGGAGAACTAGTTTTCTATGTGTGCAATTTGTGAGAAAGGCGCATGAGCAGACAGGGAGACTGAGAAAGTACCGGGGAGGCACAATCTGTCCAGGAACACCAGATGAAAGTTAGTATATTAATTGTTAAAAGTCATACAGTCCCCTTAGATACCATATAAGGCCAAGAACATATGTAGCTAAAGGCGTTCTCAATAAGTTTTTATTCGAAAATGAATGAAATTTAACAGTATGTCTTCCCCACAGGTGCAGACAGCCATTGTGTAAAAACACTGTTAATGTCTCCTTATGTTTGCAAGTGACACAAAATCCTTGTTCTTTGAATATATGAGGAATTGCCTACCTGCTCTGGTTAAATCAACACTGCAGCTTAGCTTGGATAATTTGAATTTTCTTCCTTTTTAAATGTACAAACAAAAATTTATCACATTGTGGAAATTTCTAATGTGATTACATTAGAAAAATTGTGAAAAACATTTCCCTGGGGAAAAAATGACAGCATTGAATAAACAGATTTTTATAGATAAATTTTAAAGATAAATATCACTTAACAAGTGAGGAAGATGGAACTGTGAACGATTAGCTGCCATTCTTTCTGTCATGAAACTCTCCCATAGATATCTCTCATTATAAAGTCTCAGGTGTCAGCTCCTGTCAGATGACAGCGTGAGAAAGCACAGCAGGTATCAGTCTGTCACTACTGGCATTGAAATAGTAGTCAGAGTTTACAAGGTATTAAAATATTGATGTTTTTATTAATGTCATTGTTACAGCCAGTGCTGTGCAGCATTCTGATGTTTTGATGGCAGTCTGTGCCTTTTAAATTAATTTCTATTGGATATATTCCTTTCACATGCAGGTTTCACTTTACTGATATTACATTTCTTCGTGTTTAAGCACAGTGTTTGTTTAAGAGGATTTAATACCTCGTGGTGAATGTTGAGTGTGAGGTGAAGTGTGTGTGTGTGTTGTGAAAACTAATGTGCACACTCTGTTTTTCTGTCATTTAGATCTGCCCCATATGTGCAGCACTTCCTGGTGGTGACCCAAATCATGTGACAGATGACTTTGCTGCTCATCTAACACTTGAACACAGAGCACCCAGAGACTTGATATCCTTTTCAAGTACTTTAAGTACCATCTCTGCAGATATGAAGTGACATTAGCTGCATTTTATGCTTTGTGAAAGAAATGCTGAGTTTCATGTCATTGAACTAGCCATGTCTATTTAAAGATCATTGCAACAAGGAGGCATCTGTTCACTGGAACTGACATTTGTTGATATTTTGCTTACAGTATTAAAGCCTACTCTGCATGACAAGCCATTTTAACATTAACATTTTATTTATGTTAATAAAATCTTTAGCAGTTTGCTGGTGATCTGGTGCATAGACAATGCACGACAGTGAAGGCACATGGACTAATTATCATGCCTCAAAAGCAAAAATATGAACACATGATTAAGTGGTAAATTAATAGCATGAGGAAATGTGGCTAAAACAGATCAGTGGCACTTGTGTTTTCAGCTTTTTTCCCTTCTTTTTTGTTATTTGGCTGTTTGAGGTTGTCATAGGGGTTTCCACTGATTTTGATGCCTAGTGGCATTGTCATTGATATTTGCTCAGGATTTATCAATACAATCTGGATCCTTATTGATACTGATATTGTAAATACTGTACTGTTTTCCTCTACTGGTTACTTTTATTATTTCTCATTATATATAAATCCATGGAGCCAAAAGCTGCAGTTTTTTTCTACTCTTGGCTCTGTAAGATGCCAGAAAAGAGATGAAGAAAAAAGTGCTGATGGACAGAAACATTACAGTAGACTTGTTTTATGAAAGAGGAAAAAAATGTACAATGGAAACACTGATTTGCATTGTTTTATCACCTGATTTAGATTTTTGTTGATGATATAACTGCAGAAGGCAGTAACATGTTAGTGGTTCAGAAATCAGTGCAGGAAATAAGACCTGAGTATTTCATTCACTTAAGCATTATCTGGGAAATTTCTCTACTCAAAAAAAAAATTAAGTAGTCTTAGGAGTGCTCTTATCTGATCTGTTACTTGACTGCTATTAAACTTTGCATAAACCCAAGGCTCTGTCAAGGCGTTTTAACTAATTAGATTCCAGACATGCATGCTTATCTCCTTCATTCCTTTGAGGATAAAAATGCAGACACATTGTAACTTAAATGAGTAAATGACCACTTGTGCAAAGGTTAAAGAAGCTTCACCTCCTCCCAAAAAAGGGACATTCATTAAATTGAGCTAATTGTCTAAATGGCTAAAATGTGATTGTCTACTTAGCCTGTCAGAAATCAGCTGAAAAGCACACTCGTGAATAGACTCGGACTGACAACAGCAGTCTGGCTGCCTATTTATAGCGTACTTTGAATGGGTGCAGTGAAGAAAACCACAAATGCAAAAATATAGTTGAATGAAACGTAGCTCAAACAAGTCCTTTGACAGCTTCACTGACAGAACCATAGCTTTTGATTGCGAGTCAGCAAAGTTCATTGTCTTCTGTGTTTATGTTGACATGAGAGCTTTATGCAGGTATTGATTGCAGATGGCTCATTAAAAGTCCTGGGAAGCATTTAGAGGCGTGGCAGCGATAGTTTTGAGCTACATCTCGCTCATTAACTGTTCATTTTTTTAAAAAGCAATTTTATAAGCAAGAAATATCTGTTATTCACAATCAGGCACATTTTGAGGTTTATGGATTATTTTTAATTGTACTTTTTTTTTTTTTTTTTTTTTTATTCATTAATTTTTGACTTTTAGTTGTAGCAATATTATGCTCTTGTTTTGTTCCTTGACGGCAAGCATCACGATGAGTCCAGTGGCGTGCGGCATGTGAGGAGGATGTTTCACCCCGGGCGCGGGTTAGGGGGCCCGCGAGCCCGCAGGTCTAACATGCATTTCACCAGCAGCACCACAGGGGGGCTTTCCACCAGTCAGAGTTCATCACAGAGCTCCAACTACAGCAGAGAGGCCATGGACCCCATAGCAGGTTAGTCACACATACACTCATACTGAAGAAATCATCAGGCACTTCCTGAATCCAGTTAAAAAAAAAAAAATTATTATTATTTTTTTTTTTTTACTGGATTCAGGAAGTGCCTGATGATTTCTTCAGTATGAGTGTATGCAAGAACTGTTCAATAAAGTACCCAAGCCATTTCAGGGTAATTTTTAGTTCCTCTTCCATGATAGGTAATCTCCCAGCACGACAGTAAACGATGAGTGACGTATGTTGCGCTGACTTGAAATGTAAATGCCGCACCAGAAAGTGTTATTTAAACAAAACAAAAACAAAAAAAAACGGGGAAAATATCCTGGTAGCTCTGTGAACGATGGGTTTTAACTTTACGAAAACCCTTGGAAATCCAGGCTTTATTGAGCTTAACTTTAGTACATTTGATGCAGTTTTTAAATAGTCTGAACCCACCAAACAGTAATGTCACCTCACCAAGGTTCAAATGCTGCTCCCCAGTGTGTAGTTTTCCCTTAGTCCCCAGTCCCAAAGCACCTGTTATTACAGGCTTCCTGTGGGGCACATAATTGTAGAGCAAGAAGCTGCAGAGCCAGGTGCAAGTCAGACAACAAATTATTACAGTAAGACACTAAAGGATTAATTTATCTTTATTGTTATATGCATTATCATATAGGTCTGACAGGGAAAGAAAAAGTGCGCTCAATACTAAATCAGGTGTAGCATGTTTATTAGGTTTTCTTTAGTATATTTTCCTCCTCACAAAAAAGGGTAAGCTAACTACTGTAGCTTGGGTATTACAAACCATTGCTACTTGTGTCTGCATGTACTTAAGTGTTGTGTAGATGGTAAAGAAATGTGTGGGTAGAGTTGTTGCTGTAGCAATTCCTTGATTATCCTGTTCCCAATTTGAATCTGGTTCAGTGCTTGGCATTCGCCATGTCAGCTCCAGCTGTGCCATAATGAGGGACCCTGTTCAGTCTGCCTCACACACGGGTACCAGCCGCCTCTCTAATGACCCACTATACCTGCTGAGCCCTTGATCCAGCTCATCGAGTTTTAGCCCTGAAAATCACATTTGTCTTTTGATTTGGTGTGCTGGTGACAGTATAACTAATCAGTGCATATTTTGAGGGATAAAACGCTTGACCGACTTGATATATTATTTTGAAAATAATAAAATATTGCTATCTTTTAAAGAAATGTATTATTGAGCTATCATCTGTAGTTAGTATGATCAGCTTTAATGCTTTACACTGACCTCTGTTGTTTTCTGTTCCTCCAGAGCTTCTGTCTCAGTTGTCGGGGGTACGGCGTTCAGCAGGAGGTCAGCTCAGCTCGGGCCCGTCTGCCTCCCAGCTCCAGCAGCTTCAGATGCAACTCCAGCTGGAACGCCAGCAGGCCCAGGCAGCACGTCAACAGCTGGAGACTGCCCGAAATGCCACCAGAGGTGGCGGCCGAGCCAATGCTATTCTAAATACCAATTCAGCCACTGCAAACCCCAACCCAAGCGCCAACCATAATACCAACCCAAGCCCTAACCCGGGCCCACCCGAGCCCAACACACAGCATACTGCACATAGCTCCCAGTTTCTACTCAGCAGGTGTGCCAGTTTTCAAGTCTCTTTTGTTTTTCTTTTTTAAATGTATTTTACTTATTACCTGTGTTTAGAAATTCTTTCTGTGCAGAGAACGTGGAAATTGAGTGGAAAAATTAGCAACAACCACGTGCATGCTCGTTTGAGTATGTATGTGTGATCCACTCATTGGTTCACAGCTTAACATGTGATCAGAAACTCCTTTTAAATCTTAGTTTAAGGCAGTTATCTGCAAGCATTACGTTTGGCCCCTTTGTGGAAATTTAAAAACCTCTAAATCTTGTGTCCAGTAGTAGACGTTTTGGATTTTTCAGTGCGGAATAAGTAGTTACAGGATTTTTATGTTACAAATAAATTTCTTATTCTCATCACTCCTTCTGTCTCTCTCTGTGCAGGCTGAACGAACCACGGCTGTCTGAGGCAGAGCGCCAGGCATGCGAGGCCCAGTGGGCCGACAGGAGCCTGTTCGTGACGGAGCTGCTGCTGTCCACACTGTTACCAGACGAGGACGCCTCAGCCTCCTCCTCCGAGGACGAGGATGACTGTCACGGTTCGTTGCGGAATTTCGCTGACTTCGAGGCCATGGGTTGTGTTGAGGTCATGACCTTAGACGTGGCACTGGAGAACCTCAACCTGAAGGAGACGACCCCAGCTACCAAGACGACGAAGACGACAACTAAAACGGCACCAACGAAGAAAGAGCCTCCTCCGCCGCCTCTTTGATGACATGGCCCTTCCCTCCCCTCAAAACCACCATTGTAACTGGCTGACTGCGGCGTCAGTCCAACTGCCAATGGATGACAAAAAGACTGCAGTTCTTCTTGGCTTTTTTTTTTTTTTTTTTCCCCCCTCTCAGTGATCATCTGTCAGTGATCATGTCATTTCAGCTCTGTTGCTCCCCACTCCACCCCATGTTTTATGTTGTCCATTGAATAAAAGTAGTGAGACGAGAGAATGTGAAAGCAAGAGTGGTGGCTGCGTGAGAGAAAGGAAAAATAACTATATAAATATATTATAGAAAAATCTATATGAAAGTTGATAATCAAATCCACATAACCCGTGTTTCCTTTAGCAGATGAGTAAAGCGTAGTTAGCCATTTTAAGAGAAACTTGTCACACACTCCACTCACCAAGAGAGAGGAGCAGACAGAAGCCTCTCTGGTAAAAACGCTGCTGTGTATTTATAGTTATAAATTAAAGAAGTGCTTGGATGGTTTACCACAACTTAAGCATGAGCTTAAATCACCATGTGCCCATTTTTAACTGCACAGTCACTAGACGGGGAGGTCTTTCTCTTTTTGTTCGTACACCTGAGTAACTGTACATTAATGGTGCTGAGTGCCGCATCGCCGGCACTTCACCGCACACACTAGACACACACACGAACACAGACTGATGACGGCGTTTGGTTACCTTCAAGTCCAATCTCACCCTCCTCCCTCCCCTTTGTGTGACATTACCTGTTTTGGGTCATGTGACCTTGCTTTCTATCAACTGTGGGCACTTTGGTTTTGAATTGCATATCCAGTGTCCATTTGTGTACACTACAGATGCTCTACATAAAAGCGATACACAACTTGGAGGCAACCAGAGATGAAACGATCTCAGCAGTGTGACCGTTTTCAGGCCTTTTCTAACATGGAAGAAACGCGACCCTGTTCTTCATGTGGTTGTTTTTTTTTTTGTTTTGTTTGTTTTTGTTTTTCATCTTCTCCCTCCTTTCTCTCTTAATGAAGATCAGATGCTACTTTCTCAAGCTTCCAGTGATCTGAGATTAATCTTCTCTCCATTACTCATGAATGCAAAGATTACTCATCATGTGACTTGAAGGAGAGAATCCTGTATTGCTCTTTCCATTAATTTCTCTCACTCAAAACGATCTTTGAATGCATCCACTGCTACCTGAGGAAATGCAATGTATGTTTTTTGGCTCATCAAAGAAGCCAAATCACAGGGTAAACCTTTCAGTTTGGAGGACAATAAAAAATGTTTTTGGATGGAAATGAACTAACTCAATCCTGCTCTCTGGTTTGTTTGTTTGGTTTTTTTACTTTCTTTTTTTTTTCTCTCAGTTGCTAACTTCTTGGCGAGCATGTACAGAACATGGTTACAAGAAAAAGAATAAACGCCTATCTTACAGGTCAAGGCATTCTCAGTTGGTCTTCTCCTGTCCTCATTCACAGCAGCAGATTGACACACTGGACTAAACTGAGTGTGGGTTATTTTTTTAATAACAATAACAAAAAGATTTCACCTCGAGTTCTGACATTGTGTAACTCACAAAGAGTGAGGCACATCTGTCAGTGTGGAATGGCTTTTATTACTGAGCTCTCTGACAGAAATGAGAACAAGGGTATGAGTCTCTTCGGTTATCCTTGAGATTATAGTGGCGCTAATGAACTTTTGGTTTTGTGCCCTGGTTTTTGACTTGCAGGCCAGCTCGGCTGTTCTTGTATTTTCACAGTTAAGTTTGGGAGAAATAAACAGCATGATAATCTCAAATTTACAAAAATGATCTTTATAAAAGTTGATTTCCTTGACAACCACTGGACTAACTTGGGTCATTAAAATGTAGTGGAAACTTACCTGGGGAAAATTTCCACAGTTTTTCTGTGCACAGTTAGGAAAAAAAACAACACATTAACTATTAAAGGCACAAATACTCCAGTGTTTTTTTTGCTCACATTATGGCAGCTGCACTTTCCTCCTCACATGAACACGCACAAATCCAGACGAATATCTGTTATGCTTCACTGTGAACTTATGCAAATCTGAACACACGAACGCCACATGAATACCAATATAGAACAAAAATAGCCGTATCTCCGGCCTGTCTGCCATGTGTCATGTGAGCAGACCATCTAGGGCCAAAGAATCTCAAACATCAATGGAACAGTGGACAATATGTCTGGAATAACACACAAAATAAACACGTCTTGGTTTTTAAAGCACATAGGTGTCATTCTTAACCTTTGTTTCTAAATATAATGTACGTCACTGCTGCAGAATGGAACAGTGGACAATTTTAGCATCTACAAATTCCAATCGATGGCAATGGCAGGACTGGGACTTTTTAAGAATCATGTAGTTGAAAATTAAGGCTAATTTTTTACAGCTTTACTGAAAAGACTGCAAGGTACACACACTACTGTGAAATACTTTCATCATCGTCATCTGGAGACATACCGCGTTTCAAGAACAACTTGAAAACAAGGTCTTTATAGAAAATTGATTCACAGAAAGACACATCTGCAACATACTACAAACAAATTAGACTTGGTGTTTGAAGTTAAGCATGCAAACCGGTGGTTGCAGACAAAGGAGGAGGTCAGGGGCTTAAAATGAAGTGAACCTCCACCCTGAACCCTGATGAGATTTTTACTGCAGTGCAGGAGCCACATTTCATCACAGCTGAAGGGTTGTCTGTTGTCAATTAAGATGAGGACGAGAACCACACATAAGTGGACAAATACCATTCACAAAGCACGCAGGCTGTGTGTTACTGAAACACTGCAGAGAGGTTATGGTTTCCATTTCTTGTTGGTTACTGATTTAACCGATGTGAAATGGAAACCATTATCCCTCTGAACGCAAATGGTGTCACTTGCTGTGTGCCAGCATCAAACCAGCATTTTTCACCGTTACTGTAGAGATGTATTAAATGAAACCCAGCTCAGACAGCAATGCTGCTGAGAACTTAAAGTGCAATCAGAGCCAAGTCAGTGAATTATTATTTCAGCTCAAAACCCTAAATAAGAGCAGCCTGAAAAGATCTGGCAGATTCATTTGGTCTTTAAAGAGGTCGGTTGCTGCAGGAAACCAAATGCATGCAAAGTGGGGGGAAATGAGAAGAGACGCAGCATGAGCAGAAGTTCATATTAGATGCAGTGGAAACTACACATTGTATAAAGCAAGTTGCCGTTGTTGGGTTCATAATACCAGAGATTGGACTGGATTAAAAAAACAAAAAAAACACTCTGACTATATATCAAAAGTTGGGGTTTTTTTTGTCTCTTTATTGACTTAAATAAGCTAAATAAGGGGTGGGGTGTTATTGTTTTTACCTTGTGAGTTTTATACTGCAACAGGAACTCCCACGGAGGTGTTTTTTGAATACTTTATCAGGTGTTTCTGTCTCTGTGGTTACATTTTATCAGCATGCCTCAATAACGCTGGACCTAAAACCAGTCAAAACTTTACAATGTTAACTACATTCCTGTAATCACGATCAAGAGGTTGGGTGTGGTCCAACACTACTAAATGGAAGTAGGGGCCCAAAGGTCCTGTGGCTCCTTTCCACTGTTGGATTTTTAATACATGCATAACTCCTAACATGAGACATCTTTATCTTGTATAAAAGGAAACAAAATGGTGTGGTTCAAGAACTCGCTAGCATCAGCGATGGTCTGATCCCATTGCCAGATGTTCTCTAGCTTACCCATAATGCAAAAAAAATAAATAAACACTATGTGAAATAAACAATGTGGTAACTTGTCTTAAATATCCGTCTCTTGTGCCTACTATGCAATAAAGCCTCAGTGTTTAATTATACACTTTCCCAGCTTTCCTTATGCAGCATACAAACACATACCACACACCTTTACAAAAGTAAGACACAACTCAGTGGATTTTAGGTACTCTTTGTAATTTTAATTCCCATAATTTAGTTTAAATGCAGACATTTTCTCACTAAATCTTAAATAAAACATTACAGTACGATATATGCAAATCAGAAGAGCTTTAAGATTTTGTAGAAGCAGGCTACAGTTTCTTTAGATTTTTTTTTATTTCTTTTTTAATTTATTCATTTGTATTCATATATATATGCATCTTATTTCTGAAGGACCGGACAGTTAAGTAGCAGTAAACAGTAAAGAGACATCACAGAGCTGTAAAACCTGCAGGCCAGCCAAGGAGCACATTCTATTACAAAACAGACCCGACAACTAGGAGACAGCACGCCACATCCAGATGAAAGTCTGAGCTGATGCTGCTCCGCCTTTGGGAGGCGGTGCTAGTCCCACACACACAGGAGAGGGCGCTATTACACCAGGGCAGGTGGAGCTACACACGACCACTAAAGTGACGGCAATGTAGTTGCACCTTCACGAGAAACGGCTTGTATTGCACATTCAGGGAGAAAGAAATGGCACATTCTGTTTTTCTGTTTCGTTTTTTGTCTACAAAAAGGTTGATAAACAGTTGAAATGCGGCAGAAGCACAGCAGCTCCCTCAATGGCAATTCAACCAATCGTTGAAACAGTCCGTCTAAAATGCTGTCCCTCTCTACGGGGAGGGAACGTGTCAAACTGCGCCCTCTAGGGGCCGTGGTCATCCCTACGCCCAATCTTTTTTTGCGTTTGTGATCAAATTTTGAAAGTGTTTGGATTTTACAGGGAACCACGTTAGATGTATATATTTCCTGTTGCCGGCTCAGGATGTAGCCCTTTCTCTCAGATACTTAAAGCTGCCAGCAGAAGGCGATTTTCACTTTCCCTCCCCATCTTGAGCAGTGCATCCCTTTTGGCCTATCAGGACTGAGAATGCATGGAAAACAATATAGAAAATGACAGTGTGAGTTACAAAGGGGGGCTGCAGCAGAGGATGGTGACACTGCACAAATCAAACACGCGATGCATGCCGGCCGACCTCAGTCCATTCACAAACAAACCTCCTAATGCATGAAGGAAATAAAGTTTTTTCCGGCTCATTATATTGTTTAGTAAATCTTGCACCAGAGCAACAAACTTCCACAAGCCTCAGAGTAGAAAGCTGGCAAATGAAAGAGTCTTTCTTCAGCTTCTGACTTCATATTATGAATATAGATTTTTAAGGTTTAAACTGCTTTTATTTCAGCAGTTATAAATGCCATAGTATAAAATGCTAACTCTTTGGTCCTAGAATCCAAAGAAATAAAATAGCACAAAATGCTATCCTCACGACTGCATGAGAGATTTAAAAAATTTTGAGGCTACCGTCTGCTTTTACAAATTTTTGTCATTTTTGTGCCATTTGCTTGAGGCCAGAGTGCCTCAGCTGTTTAGCAATTAGAAGTTGGCCGTTACACTGGCTTGCTTTAAAGACAAAGGGGGAAAAAAACATCCATGAAAGCTTCAGATCTCTGCTGCGTATTTTCCTGGGTGGGGGGTGGGGGCTAAATGTTTTGTGTCATCACAAAATTCCTTCTAAATATTCTTCCTCCGGGCATCAGAGAACAAACACAAGAGGATTTGAACACACCGGCTCTGTGCAGCCCCCCTGAACAACACACAGCCTGTGGAAAAGTAGAAGGCCATGAGCTTCAACAGCGCTAACCTGCCAAAAAACAAGGAAACAAATTTCCTCACAATCAAGTTTCCAGATACCACTCATTGCATTCATCTTCATCAGGTCAGTCCTACACAATGGTTTTCTGGCACGGTGCTGTGCTGCTCTTGAAGCTCGTGGCCAAAGCAGTAGGGAAACAAAATTACAAAGTGTTTTCATCAAAAATTCAAAAATAAAAATGGTAATTTAAAAATCTGATCTACTGGCAACCGACACATCAGTCTATATGTTAGAGGAACCCACCGGGCTGAGAGGAAGTGTGGCACATGGCACCCTGAAATAAGACCATTTCTCAGTATTGCTGCGATTACAGTCTTACAACAACTAATCCCAATTGGCCAGATTTTACCATCAGCCCCACAGAGTGTCCTCCAAAGTGTCCGGAAGCTCATCCCGGTTAAAACTCAGATATGGTAGAAAAATATAGTTCTGATGAAATTTCTCTAGTCATCCTCTTTATTACTGAATTGCACCCATACATGTAGTGTTAATGCATTGTAGTAGCAGTGTAAGGTGACGGGGGTCAGGATCAGCACTACCGCTACAAGAAACAAAATGAAAAACGAGTCACTGCGCACACACTTGCTCTCGCTCTCTTTCTCTCTAGACACTTCTGGTTATTTTTTTAATGTTTTTTTTTTTTACTTGCACTTAAAAACTCACGGTTAATAGTTTGTCTTTCATTGGCATCATTAGGCAACAGTTGTTTTTTTGTGGGTTTTTTGTTTTTCAGATAACTCTACAATATGGTTACGATGTAAACACCACAGTACATAATTAGTTTACTTTTTCTGCACAAAGTAAAACACAAAGTTACAAGGCAAGTGGCTACTTAAGCATAGATTTGTTCATGAGAGAGAGAAAACAAACAAACAAAACAAGAAATGAGGAAACACACCACAAGAACAAAAACAACTTGCGACACCTGGCATCGAGTTTGTTCAAATTAAAAGAAAAAAAAGACTTTGTTCATCTACAGGTCAGGTGACCGTTTTAAAAAGCTGGTGATGATCAGTTCTACCTCCGAATACAACCTTAAGTCCTAAGACAAAAGTCTTGTGATATTTTTGTGGCATGAGCAGCCTTGAAACCCTCACCGGGCTGTGATCCACACACCTCATGACATGGCGCTTAGACTGAATCAGATGTGATTGAGAGACTAAATGCTTCTCTGCTCCAAACAACACCTGCCCATTTTGAGGAGCTACTCGTGTGGCTTGGATTGAGTCCTCTTCCTTTCGACGACTGCATAACGCTTTACAATTTAAGTATTCGATATGACAGATCACAAGGCCTTAGCTTTTTGCATGTCTCACTCTGTTATAGATTTGAAACCTGGACTCGGATAATCTCGGGTAACCGCGGTGCGAGATCTGAGATGATCTGAATATGAAAAAATGTAAAGGTTCATCAGTGGGCAGGGAGCCTTTGATATAAGGAAGTGACTCCTGCTTTATCCAAAGTCAAAGGCATATGGATGATGATATGCAAACATTTTTACTAAACTTAATCAGTGCTTTTTTTTTTTGTACATCTGATCAGTTTTGGCATCTGCTGTACCTCATTTATCTGGCATACAGACATGGTGACAACAACTTACTTTGGCATGGTTCTGCTCTCTAAAGAGCAACCTCACTGTCCCTCGCTATCTGCGTATCTCCTCGAGGAGGGAGCCGTTAACAAAAGAACCTTCTGTCAATACTGTTCAATTCACCCAGGCAATAAAACAGTGAATGCAACGGCAACTCTCACTTCCTCTGCTGTGGATGGGTTTGGTAAAGCAAAACACTTTGTTCTAATCAATATTCTTCTGCCAACATCAGAAAAACCTGCCAAGTGTTCATCGGTGGGAGTTTCCCATGAGCCGCGGGGGTTGAAACTAACCGTGAATTCTGACATCATTATGAGGTGAAGAGGCCCCCCCCGCCCACCCACTTTTCTGAAACCATTCACACTCACACGCACGCATCCCCAATCCCCCATCCCAGACCCCCACATCCAAACTCTTAAAGGACATTATTTACAGTACAAATTACAGTATAATACATCATTAAAAAATATGAGATCTCTAAAAACATACAGGAGCTCTTGACAAAAACAAAAAATCAACTCTTTAGTAAATTAGGTTCCTATGGTATCATGTGAAAAATAATAATAATAATAAAAAAACAAAAGCAGAGTGACAGTCTCACCGCTCCTCTCTGAGGCGTCCGTTCCGTTTGGCCCCAGTTGTACCTGGCTAGCATGTTGAAAGTGAGATGACGGATGGGTTTGGTTGACCACGCGCACATCTTTTCTTCTTTTGTTTGAAAGCAAGCCGCAATACAACGAATCACACTCGACCCAATATCACAATATGTACAGTTTTGTTTTGTTTTTTTGTTGTTTTTTTTCACCCCTGGCATTTTGGAACAATGATAACGATAATAAAAAGTAAGCACTTGACCGATTGTGCTGCCTAGAATTTCAGGCAGAAGGATATGGATTTACTGCAGGAGAGTCTGCTGGCTTATGTTAGCAGAATAAACTGCTTTTTGATCATTTTTATTTCTGTATTTTTTATATTTACGTGGTTTTGTTTTTTAAGGAGACTGTCACATGTTTTGTTAGAAGTTACCAGTAAGTCCCCTGTTATTGTCTTATGTACAGCAGATTGAATGGTACACTAGTTACACTTTTGTTTTTTTAATCAATCCCACCAAAAAGAAAGAGAATAAATAAAAACCGATTGGGAACTCAAATGAGTCAAAAAGATCTCTGGACTACGGAGCCAGGCAGCATGTGAACCAACCCTCCTCACATCTACAGTACAACCAAGTCCACCTGTAAACCATCCTCCCTTCTTCCTCGTCACCCTTGTGCATCGACTCTCTTCCTTCTCTTCTATCAGCAACCCACACATTCGAGATATGACATCTACCCAAGTTTCCCCCTCTCTCTCTCTCTCCCCGACTCTCTTTTTCCTCCTCTGCTCTCCCTCCCGGCGTTGCGCCCTCAGACGTAGGGCAGGATGCCGTAGACAAACAGGGCCATGACGGCGGCGCTGAACAGGCCGGCCACAGGCACCGTGACGAACCACGCCAGGAAGATGTTCCTGAAGAGGCGCCAGTCCACTGCTTTCTGGGAGCGGATCCAACCCACAGCCACAACTGAGCCCACCTGGAGGCCGCAGCAAGGAGGGAAGAAAGAAAAATAATCAGCAGCAGCACAGAACAAAACGTTCAACGCAGCAAAGCCAAAGTCAGTATAAAGAGCTACAGGTTGTCCACGCTTTTCTCTTGATGGAAGTTTCTCCAAGATTGTTTTGCAGTCAGATTACGTCAGCTATTTTTAAGGCATGTTTTGCAATGCTTAACTCTTCTCTTGTGCAGTAAGTGGTTAATTGTCTAATTAACCCTATTGGACAGAAAAGATAACAGCAACAGCTGATTAATTAAATTGCAGATGGTGATTGGTGGAAATTATGTGTTAGTCTCCTCTAACAGTATCAGTCAGCACTTGAAGAAGTCCTCAAATTCTTCTGCAACAACAATAATAATAAGTTTAATATTAAATATTCTATTTAAGGGCTCCTTTTATGGTTTTCCTAATATGCTCCCACATAAAACACTGCATGCTTATTTAGAACATGAGCAAAGTTTCAAAAAATGAGGACAGCGTATGTAAAAGTAATCTCTATGAGCTAAAGCTCAGGCTTCAGACTACGTTTTTTTTCCTACTCGTCCCGAGATGACATCACCTCGGCATGGATGTCCTTACATGGTCATTTTAAGCACAAACAGAAGCACTAGGTTGAAAACACGGGGCTAAAAAGAATCAAATTCCTGTTTGTGGAAGTCAGGCAAGAAGAAGCCAGTTAGTAGAGTGTGGTCAGCAACTTTTTAGACAGGGGGCGAGCTAACATGCTTCACAGAGGGACAGTATAAGAAAAATATGTACATACATACTAGAGTCCATTTTTGTACTATATGGACTCTTACAAAAAAATACTTTGATACTTTGATTTTAATGTAATTGATATTGAAACTGGTAGTAATTGGTATATTAACTGTATCTAAAAGTTGTACTGAGCAACAACAAAAAAAAACTTCCACCAAAGAGTGCGGCCAGAAAGACACACGAACAAAAGGTGATAACATATCAACAGGTCAGCAGAAAGGCCGCGTGCAACCTGCAGCTCTTCAAAATCAGATCAGTTTTCAGTGTCTGCGTTAGTGACTGCAAGCAGATTATAGAGGTTATCACAGCATAAATTAAATTTGGTATCCGTGGAAGCCTGAAATCAGCAGCTCCAGAGTAGCAACAGTCTATTATTTACTTAATATTAGGCTGTAAATATCAAAAAGCACTAAACTAGAGCTAGTTAACTTTTGCAAATCTGTCTGCAAATTTCAGACTTCCACTTCTTTCTTTTGATAGAAATAACTTCAGAATACAAAAGAGATTGTTTTCTAATCCATGTTCAAAGACTCAAAGCGACACACCTGAGTGTTGGAGTAACGTGCAGTGAGTGGTTTCAGCTCTTAGTGACGCTACAGGTGGGCGGGAGTTAAACCGCGTTTCCCTGCTCTTATATGGCCGCAGCAACATGAGACACCGTCTGTCACACGCTGACTAAATGTGGAAGGTCGGGCCAACAGAGTCCACCCTGTTCTTTTGGTTTATTAGTCAGTCTTAATAAGACTAAGCTCTACTAGACTCAAAAAAATATCTCCCAGAAAAGACATTCAGGTCATGTAGCCTCTCTACTTAAACGCAAGATACTTTAATGTAGCATTTCTTGGATTCTCCTCTTTCCAAAGCAGGGTGTGCATGTGTTGAACAATATTTAACTCAGTGGTCACATTGTTTGTTTGATGGTTTTAGTACCTCAAGCACGGAGCAACAAATTCTGAACTCGGTGTGACCTCAGTGTTCGTATTGCTTTTGAGTTTTTGAAACGAGTCACTGCAAATTACCATACCACACCGACCCACACACCCATCCATTCGGTTTAACTTCCACACCCACACACACAAAAGACCTGAAAAGAAAAATTATCACTCATACACAACAGAACTTCACTGAAACCGAATGGATGCCAGTGACACAAATACAGACTCTCTCTCACGCACGCACGCACGCACGCACGCACACACTGAAGATGTTGACAGATGTTGCTGGCTACTTTCTGAAAACCAAACAATTTAAAATGTCAAAGAGCTGCAAGTCTTGCTAGTGTTTTTTTTTAGTCCAGCATCATCTGTGGACCATCTCCACATTTAAAATAAACAAATAAATAAGAATCACTAAATCATTCAAATCACCACCACGATTATATACCTCTAACCATCAGTAGATTTAGCATTTTAGCAGAGCAGTTGATTATCCAAGGTTTTTAGGAAGGAAACGCGAAGGCATTTGGAGGTGAGAAATGAAGATAAGGTATGGATGGCGATGATATTGATGTTTAGACAAATAGATCACCAGTAACTTAAACCCAGTTTTGAGTCTTGTGCAGTTTCCCTTCAGTGGAGCTAACATTTTTGCATTCCTGTTTTCACTGATTATTGCACGTATGATCTTATATAAGCTAAAAACAAACATTTCAGGTGTTTCATCCAGCTTCAGCTTTACAAGTAGCTAAGAGGCTAACGGCAATAGCTTAATATTTAGTGATATCAATATTATCATCAAACTCTCTACTTGTGTATTCGTTTAACAAATATTCCTAGTTTTTCATCTATTAAAAAAAACTTTTACTACTAATTTAATAAACAAAAAACAATAAATAAATAAAGATGATATCTATGTATTTGCTGTATGTCTAATAAACATGCACGTAACTGCCTGATAACATTCTTTAATCTAACAAAGCTACCTTTCAGTCAAACTTGGGGTTGTGTTGCTGAAGGAAAACTGCACGAGAAATCAAAACGTCAACTTCGGGAGTTGTGATTGGCTTTGGCGATTGACAGCTACAGGTGAAGCGATGAAGGCGAGCTCCCGGAGGGCTCTCTAGGATGACTTCACTACCAATACCTTGCAGTGGGTGGAGCTTATTGGGATGCCCACATTTGATGCAACAAGCACTGTTAGCGCACTCATTACTTCAATGCAAAATCCGCTGTGAAGATAGATGAGTAGAGAGACAGACAGAGAAAGATGGAGAGGTAAAAAAAAGTGGAAAACAAGTGTGACAGGTGGGTTTCGGGGGGGTGGGGGGGGGTTGAGGTCTGCTTGCGGACAAGCACGGCAGGGTCGAAAACCCACACACCAAACCATGCCAGTGCTAAGAGGGCAAAATGGAAGAGACTTAGTGGAAATGAAACAGAGAATGAGACACCGTGTTGATGGGGGCGGGCAGGGGAGGACTGGGACTGGTGGGGTCCGTCTCGAATTCCAGCCTCGATCTGCTGTTCCTGAAAAGAACAGGGGAGAGGGGCTGCACACTGCTGCCTGGGGCTGGTTGTAGCGGGCTGGACATGGATTCGTTTTGATTTTCTCATGCACCTCAAAGATTGGTTAGGATTATCAGTTCCTGCGGAGGATAAGTCTCGTTTATGAGAAAATGAGTGGCATTTACATCGTTTTGACAACGATTTCTACTAACGATGCTGTTACTGTGATCACTGTGGGAAACACTTTACCAAACTGGAAATATTAGGGTTCATTTTTCATACTCATGAGGATGGAAATGATAGAAATGGCAAATCGGACCAAAAACAATTGAGCAGAGCTTCTTCTGCTATTTGAAAAGCCGCCTGGAGCGCCCTGTAATAATTAAAGGCAACTCAGACTTACGAGAATTTTTATCGCCTGGATTTCAGTAAATCAGCTAGAGGATAATGTTTAAAGAGATTTTAATGATAAAATTAAAATGTAACTGTAAAACTGGTATTAGGAAATTTAACCGAGTCAGGCTCCCTGCTGATTTCCACAGGAAAATACTTTCTTGCTTTTTTTTTTACCACAACACACCCGACAGTAGGGCCCGTGTTACTGACTTTGTTGGACTAATGATGCCGTGCTCACGGCTTTCGGCCTAGCTTGTACAAGTGATCACAACAGACAGAAAAGAAGGTCAAAACTAATAAATAAGACCCACGTTTTCATAAACTGCAATTATCCTTTTTTTTCTCTGCCACAATAATCTGAGCTTTGATTTCTGTGGAGAAATTTAACTAAGAAGCAGAGCACTTGTAGGGAGGTAGGCATAAAATTATAGTAAACTAAAACAGATTTTAGCTAATTATCTCACGACATGACTAAGCACTAATTATAGCTAAAGCGGTGTGTGTGTGTGTGTGCGATTCTAGCTCAGTCCAGCCCGGCGGCCTGGGAGGCAGTGTGAGCTCCCCGTCCCCTGGAAATGCCTGAGAGGGAGTTGAGAGGCCAGCTGGAAGGCCACTCAGTCATACCTTGCAGTGTGTGGTACTGACAGGGATTCCGATATTGGAAGCGAACACGACTGTGACTGCAGAAGCCAGTTCAATAGTGAATCCACTGTGGAAGGAAGGGAAGGGAGAGGAAGGGAAGGGGGGAGGGAGCAAAGAGACATTCTTCATTGTGATGTCTTGGATGATGCTCATGATGGCACGATCTCACTGGCATCCACATATAAAACCATTGCAGAGCATTCAGCAGTTCTTTAAAGTATACCCAACACACATTTGAAAAACAGAAATAATATTAAATATCTGACACACACACACACACACACACACGTCATAGATAAACGTGACTCGACACACACACACACACACACACACACACACACCACACACACACACAGCTCAACAAACAAACACACACACACACACACACACACACAACTAAACACAGCATTTCTACCAGGTATTACACACCAGTGTGTTATTCATAATGGACACAGTTTCAGTATGTGATATACAAACAGGCCTTTGTGTTGGTGTGTTTCTGTGCTGCCTTGTGCTTACTAGAAGACAGTTTCTCTAAAGCCACCAGCTGCTTTCAGGACACACACAGAGAAGACATTAGACATTAGAATAAACTTCCAAATCATAAAAGAGGGGAAAAAAATTAAACTAAATGCATGAAAATGCAACTTAAAAGGAGAAAAATGTGGCTTTTTTCTTACTAGATGGCAGCCAATAACATTCGTCAGAAACACTGAGCTAAGGTTCCAGATGAAGATACGACTGAAATTTAAATGTCACTGCAGGCGGAGTGTGGAGTGGTCGAGCAGCAGGAGCCAATCTCTAAGACAGCAGAGCACCAGTGATGTCACCTGATTAATTTTGAACCCATTTGTAAATGGCCACTTGGCCCCAACTCATGGCCTACAGAAATTGATAGCCATTAGGCAAATGTTAACTGTATTACTTAGACCTGTGCTTTCCCCCAGCTCATGTCAGAATGTAGGAGTAGAGGGTCTTGCAAGAAAGCTACAGAAAAAACTCACATCATTCGCTCCACCTCTCAACAGCAACAATAAACTATACACAACTGGACAAGTGTGCCATATCGACTCATCACAAAGAGATATGATTGTTTGTGTTTCTCTGAGTTCTGCTGGTTAAGCTTTGCAGAGCCTGGTAGATCTGCAGCAATCTGTCCCTGTGGTGCTTCAACAGCAGAGCTGGGCAGAAGGATGAAAATCCATACTTCAAGTTTCAAAAGTCTTTTTACTGCTGTGATACATTGCACTTTTTAGGTGTTCGCTGCGGCTGCTAAAATATATTCCCGGGCACATAGACCGCAGACACACATATAAACACTTCCGTGTCCTTGCCCCAAACAAACTTCTTTTCAGAGTGATGCATGGAAACAGACACTGGAGGAAATCAAGTCTTTAGAACGGTGAACCAGTGCAAATTTGTCTTTGGGTCCTGGCAAAAAGTCTAAGCTGGTGATGGAAGGAGGGAGATTAAGAGAGAAAGGAGACAGACAAAGAAGAGAGAGCCCAAACAAAAAGAGGAGAAATGAGGGAAGGGAAAATAATGAGATGGCGTGGGCGTGAGCGTGAGAAAGAGACTTTAGGGAAAAGGGGAGAGAGAGAGAGAGAGAGAGAGAGAAAGCTCTTTAGGTGAGACGTAAAAAAAAAAAAAAACAAGATGTAAAGGAATGAAGAAAAAGAAAAAAGCAGGGCGCTGAGAAGAAGAAGAGGGTTAACCACAAAAATAGTGATTTACAGGAGTGGGTAGGAAGGAGAAAGGAGGATGGGGGGAAAAGAAAAGTGCAAGAGTCAGACTGGCGTCCCTCCCTGCGGTTGGAGAAGAGAGGCTACGGTTCCCACTGTGGCCCTCCCTCACCCCTCCTGCTCTACTTCTCTTCACCCAGAATGCCAAACAGCTTCCTGCAACCCTGTGTGATGTTCCTGCCAGGCAACAAAACACAGCCACTCAAACACACACATGCACGCACGCACGCAAGCAAGCACACACACACACCTCAAAACACCTTGCTGGAACAATTAGACCCTAATGTGCACGCATGCTCGGACACATACAGTACATTCAATGCACAGTGACTTGCAGAGTTCGGTTTCCTCAGCACACAAACAACTCTGTGGTATGCACAGACACACGCGGGCACGCACGCACGCACACACACACACACACACGCGCAAACTCTTCATCTTATGCGTGGGAAGAGAAGAGAGAGAGGGAGGAGGAGACTGAAGTCAAGGACAGAGCAACAGCACGGGTTTGTGGATGTGAGACGTCTACTGCTCAGGTTATCAGACAGCCAGTGTCCTCAGGCTTTGTTTGTTGTGGTCCGAAAGTCTACTTGTTTATTCAGAATTTTTTATGTAATAGGTCAAAAAAATCTGAGAAAAAAAAAAGCACTACTATTTCACTCCCTAGGCACTACTAAGTTACTATTATTAAAGCAGATTTCTGTAAAAAAGTAGTAAGAATTATTTCTAGCAAAGTCTGGGATGATTCCCAAAATCATAAATAGCGTGCTTAATGCTGAGATCAAGATTTATTTATCACCAAATTTTTATTTATACGTTTATAGCAGGAAAAAGTAATAAAAAAAATCCATTCAGTCTTTGTATTTTACCTAATAAACTCAAATGTAATGGATTTGAACACACAGATCTTTTCACTTAAACGATCTGTCTGACCTCTGATGATAAACATGAGTGCACATCAACACTGTGTGTGCAGGTCACTCCCTGGCAGAGAGTGAGGGAAAATCAGAACATTCATTAGTTACACAACAGACAAACTGCTTTATGCATTTTGCTGTCTGCACATGGATTACTAAGTATCTTCTGATTGTTCATTTGCACTTTACTGCCTTTAAGACATTGTGCATAAGCATTCTAATACGGCTGTGGGAAAGTAAGTACTCACCATGGAGGCTGGGAGCCCTCTATGAACTTGTTTGTGTCAGCGTGTTGAGGCTCTATGGAGCGCGTAAAACCAAAGCATGGTGGATAGTTCACCTCTGCAGCACAACTCTCCTTCAAACGCACCCAACCGCATCCACAGACACGCACATGTGCACTCACTCTCCTGTGAGGCGACTTTCTCACCTTGAGGGGGTAATGGGAGTGAGGTCCTTCCCCATGGTCTGGATGACGCGGCGGCCCCATACCCACAGGCCGGCACAGATGCCTATACCACCGTAAAACAGCAGCCAGATAGGAGTGGCAGCATCCTGCATCACACCGCCCTGTTCATAGATCATCCACAGTGCCACCAAAGGCCCAATGGCATTACTACAAACAAGAAAGTAGATAAAAACCTTATTCAGGCATTATATACTCAAGTCCAAAGAGCAGCGTGAAGATGATTTTTTTATATTTAGTTGACAGAGAAATGTACTCTGGACCATAAAGGTCGCTATCTGTCATGCAACACGTAGGGGGCAGCACCTGACATCGTTGCCTCCGTGGGCGAAAGAACCGAAGCAGGCGGTGAGGATCTGCAAGAAGTGGAAAAGCAGAAACACCTCAGGTTTGTCCTTCTCCTCCTGATCCTCCAAGTCGTCCGGCCCTGGAGGTGCAGCCCCTTCTTCCTCCACCCCTTCCAGGTCTGTGGCAAGCTTCATCTCCACTCCGCCCTCCTCGGCCTCGATCTCAGCCTCGGCCACGGCGTTACAGTACGATGAGTAGCTGTCGTAGCGTATCCGCTTTTTGGAGTAAGACACGCTGTTGCTCCTGCCGCCTCCCTCACCAACCAGCTTTTCACTGTCCTCGCGTGATTCGGAGCGCATCGGCTGGACGGGCATGCCGCATATTGCCGCTGTGTAGCAGGTGTAGCTGTTGTTGCGGCGCAGCAGGCGGTAATTGTTGTCAGGCGGGCCGGCGTTGGAGCGCTCGTTGTCATCCATGCGGCCCAGGTGGATTTTGTGAAGCAGGTCTTTGTACAGACCCGAGTCTTTGTGCACCGTGTGGTACACCTGGCCATCGCTACGCATGTGGCCATCGAAGCTGAAGCTGCCGTTAGAGATGGGGGATTTGAGGCTGCCGTTCGTCATTGAGTGTGTCCGACCTGGAAGACAGACGATTAATGAAAAGTCTGCGTGGGAGCAGGATATTAATGATGATGACCGACGAGTTTGATCTCCATTAATGGCAAGTTTATTTATGCTAATAAGTATTAAAGCATAAATAAAGCTATAGTTACTCTCCTCTTATCAAATATTATTATAAATGTCCAGTTGTACCATACACCCTGCCGTTTGGCAGGATAGTGCCTCCATTCGCCAGGTTGGTGAGCTCGCTGCTGGATTCGCGGGTGCCCCGGTCACTGCTGCCACCTGTGAGCGGCATCACAGCCTCATCTGTGCCCTTCGCCCCTGGTAACTCTTTGAAGACAGGGCTCTCCTCCTCCTCTTCAGGGATCTTATCCAGGCTCTCATCAGAAATCCTCGACAGAGCCTGCTCTTTCTTTAAACGACCTGGAGGAGATCAAGCAGCAGTTGAAAGAGCACCGAGTTAGGACATTTTTGCAGGTTGCTTTAAATCCATCATGAAAGGAAAGCCACAACTGTATTGTGGCAGCCTTTTATTATTAAAGGATTTCAAGGAAACCAATCTGGATGGCAGCCAGTTAAGAAAGCAAAACAATAGTTAGACAAAAAAAGGGAAAGAAAAAAAAAGATTAGAATTTATTTGCAACTTTTCACGCTTAAAAAAAGCTGTTGCTTCTGCTTTCAGGTTCGGGAGACAAAACTTCTGACAAGAAACAGATTATCTAAATTATCCCAGTGCCTACCCGACTCTTTGAATACCCCAGTAGAGAAAAAAAAACCCAATCAGAGTTATGACCTGTTTTATTTAAGTGGATGCAGTAATATCCAGATTAGCACCAATAATTTTACCTGTAATCCTCGCAGGCATTAGGGGGTTCATGACACGGTCACACAAACCACGAGTCAATGGAAAAAAACATTCATTTCTTTGGCCTAAACATAGATATTATTTTTCATGGCCTATAAATACCACTCGGCTTCTTATTAAATTTTATTTATATTTCTTTATAGTGCAAAGCATTTCTGGCATCGATCAGATTTTTTAGATCAAGTGTTTGAGCTCTTACACAAAGAACCTTTTATTTATCCAGCACAAAGTTAAAATAAACAGAGCTGTGCCTTGTCTTTATCCACCACTGTCTACTTTTTCCAATGTTTTAATTTTCTGTGTCATGAGTTTTACAGCACTGCCTGCTTTGCTGTGGGCTGGTTTTCCCATTAGGGAAACAATTCCCAGCCCTGATCCTGAAAGCTTTCTACACTGCAGGCCACGATCTTAGCCTCTTTCATCTGACCAAGTAGCTCTACGCCCAAAAATCTAAGTGGAGCACTGGAGAGTTCACAGGGATTTTTCTGGTGGCTTTAGTGCCTCTGGCAGAGGCCAACAAGAAAGCACATGCCCTGACTTCCGTTGTTTGGTGTCAGAGCGTTTTCACATGGCGTGACAGAGACAGACTGGACACACACACACACACACACACACAGACACACACAGACACCACACAGACCACACAACCACACACACACACACACACACACACACCACACACACACACACACACACACACACACACAGACACACACACACAGACACACACACACACACACACACACACACACACACACACGTATGGATATCCTTGTGAGGACATTCGTTTACATAAAACCAAATGCCTAAACACAACACTTACCCTAACCCTAAACCAAATTTAACAGATACTTACTTGCAATCTTTCTCCTCATCCAGGGACAGACCAATATCCAGACCAGAGCTGCGCAGACCAGCGAGCCAGCTAAAGTGATGAGAAAGATGGCCCACACCGGTAGCATCTCCAACCCGAGCACTGCAGTTAATGAACGCACATTAAAAAAAATAAAAAATACAAAATCATGTTCTGGCATCACACATTCAAGAGGAATTTTGAGCAAACTAACAAGCGCTTCCATCCCTGAGGTGATAATTTGATCATACACTGGTGTCAGGTTAAATAATCAGAGATATACTGGGAATAAGCACTTACATGGAGCTCCAGTATACATGATGGAGAATGTGTTGATACCAATGGTGGAGGCGTAGAAGAGGGGCAATGCTCGCAATCCGTTTGGAACAGAGTCATCCTGTGAAGTAAAAAAGGAAATGCAACAATAATGATAATAAATCATAAAACAAAACATGTACAACACAATAACATATTAGCTAAAATGAGAACATCTTCTGGCTAAAAGTTTAGCTCAGGTCAATTTAAAGGTGTGGAGTAATACAATTATTCCATCTTGCACAACCATGGCTTGCTTTTATCAGAAGGTTAATAATTA
Source organism: Haplochromis burtoni (assembly GCF_018398535.1). NCBI lineage: Eukaryota > Metazoa > Chordata > Actinopteri > Cichliformes > Cichlidae > Haplochromis > Haplochromis burtoni. Next base: position 1,252,205 of record NW_024582415.1, read on the forward strand.
ATATGACTAATGAGGCAGGTGAAATGTAAAATGACACTAAATGGGATGTGGATTTTACAGAAGTAACAAATCTCAACCCTGCAAACACAAAACAGAAAGATAGAATATTCTGATGCAAATAGCCCGCAGACGCAAAAATGAACTCATTCCTAATTTGACCCATCTATGCAGTAACACCGGCCCAAACGGCAAATCTTCCCGTGACTCACTCATATATAATCCTGCAGTCATGACCCTCGGATGATCTGCAGCACTTCCTAGTCTGCCAGAGCTTTCCCATTACATAACAAATACGCGGGTGTTGCCATATCAAATGGGTTTTTATCTGTGCTCAAGTTCTTTCAGACAAGTTGGGCGTACACGTGCAAGTCTGTCTCCGATTTCTTATATTAAAATGACCAGATTGGCAGCTAAGTGTGAGTGCGGAGAGTGCAACGGCTGCAAATGCAAGGGCAGTGTCACAAAACTGAACACAGCATTAGTTGGAAGTGATGTGCGCCTACCTTGTTGAGGATGAAGTGTCTGATGAGCATAAAGAGAAGTCCAGACATGAGTCCAGAGAGCAAGGGGGAGATGAACCAAGACGCCACTGAAGAAGAATTGAAAAATGTTAATGAGGAAACGACAGGAGAGCCTTGCCAACTCTCTACAACTAGAAATTCTGTGTTTTAATAGTTTTTTGTGTTTTTAGCCATCAGTTCTCTTCCTAAAATGAATTCCAAGTCATTTAATTTATGCGTTATGTATTTAAGTATGAGAATAAATCCCAATAACCAGTTTTATGGTGACGTGAGAGTTTATTATTCTTTAAAGTATGCATTATTATTGGATGCTGTATGATGTATGACAGAGGCTCTTAACAAGGAAGAAATAGGTTTATCTGCCTAAACTAAACTCAATAAAGTACTGAGTATAAAGTGAATCATGTACTTGGAAACACAATCTGAAGATTGTTGTTTACTAAAAACCTAGAAACCTTTCTAAAAATCAAATTCCACTGGGCATATCTCAGAGTGGTTTCTATTCCATCAGGTTTCACTGGAAAATGGGGCAGTTATTATAGGCACACACACACACACACACACACACACACATAAGGGTGATCAATCTCTAAGGAAAGCATTCGTTCAAGTCGCTCACAAGAGTCTGCACGGTTGCAGGTTGAATTCCCCAGCTGGCATACAGGCCTCTGAGTGAACTCTAAAGAACTGAAACTGTCACGGCCAGGCGGATCAGCTGCACGCTGATCAGCCCTCTCTGTTTCTCTCTCTCTCTTCCTATTCTCTCTCGCCGGGGTGGAACTC
>NW_024582415.1:1253528-1286805 GCF_018398535.1 Haplochromis burtoni
TTTGCCCACCCTAAATCAAAACAACGTTTCACTTGACTACACACACACACACACACACACACACACACACACACACACACACACACACACACACACACACACACACACACACACTACTCTGATACAATCTTCTGCCATTACCAATCTTGACAAGCTGCATCCACTGTACTCCCTTTGTGCCGATGGCTACCATAGAGAAGCCGATGGTGGCGCCAACGATGCAGTGAGTCCCAGAGATGGGGAGCTTGAGGAAGGAGGCAATTAGCTGCCAGACGGCTGACCCTGTGACCAAAACAGAGACAAAAATCTAACGTTTAGCTTAGTTTATTTATTTGTCCGCCTCCATGCACAAAAACAATCTCTTGGGAAAATTAGCAGTTAATTCCCATCTGCAGTTTGTGTGACATCATGTAACATCTTAAATGAGGGCCTGAGAGTGCCATTTGAAAATCCAAATGACTGCCTTAAGTTTGCAGTGTTTATAGAAGCTGAGACAAAAGTATAATCTGAAAACTACACTAGGCTTTGTTTATCCCTCCTTTAACAAAGACTGCTATTCAAAAATTGCTCAATGATGTGAGTAATTGCAGTGTTTTTGACATAGAAGATTATATATATTTAAAAAAAGGAATATTTTAAGATCCAGTCGTGAGAAAAAGTTTCGAAATAATCACTCAAATATGTCTTCTAAATCACTACATTCATTAGAGACAAATATTTTAACTAAACCAATAACACAGACAAAGTTCAACACAGAGAGTAGTTTCATGGCCCAAGCTGGAAAATCAAAAAGAACATCTGAGACTAAGACTTTAAAAAGCTCATTAAAATCAGGAAAAACTGGAAGTGTGGGTTTAGAGAGGTACCGCTCTCTATAAATAAAGTCATAAAATGTGTGTAGTGAAAGAGCACCCTGTCAAATCACTGAGGAAACAGTGAATTTGAAAATTACAAGATAACTTTAGGGGCAGCGGATCATGACCTGCAGCTCTGGAGATTTTGGGTGATGTAAGCAGACAATGACCCAAAGCGCACACAGTGAAACAATAACAACAGAGCTGCTGAAAAAAGAAAATTTGTTGCGGAGGCTAAGCCAGAGCCTTAACCTTAATCTAATTGAGATGCTGTGGCATGACCTGAAGGGGGCTGAGGACAGGAATTAAGAGGGGCCGAAACAGTTTTACAGCAGAGGTATTCTATGAGGGATGACACAACCTGCCTCCAAAGAGCCAATCAACAGCTGAACCAGGAAACTGCACTGACTCATGCACACAGCTGAGGTTCACAACAGTTTCAGCCGAGTGGCGCTAGGGAATGTGTATGTGTAGAAAAATGTGTACCATTTCTCTCGGCTTACATTTCCATAAATTGAGTTAGCATGGTGTCTGTTCAGTGCTCCGGTAAGTAGAGCTAGAAACACTCATCGAGTTAGCTGTTAAGTACTGTTTTGGGTGTATATAGTACACTTATAACCTGCAGGGGGGGGAGGCAACCTTTTAAAAGCTTATTTTGGCTGGAGATTTTATACATGCGGTTGTTTTCATTATCCTAGAGAAGCAGATAATAGGACAAATCATTGTCAGCCCTAAATTAGACTTTAAACTCCAGCAAAACACCAAAGCCTCCAGTACACAAGAAGCACTGGAGGAAGTTTTAACAATAGGTTAAAACTTCTTTAATTATGCATGAACAATATGCCAGTTAAAACGTTTCTCCAACAGTGACCTGTGGCAGCCAGCCACACCTGAATTTTCATCTCCTTGGGAATCCCCTGTGCATAATGCTGCCCTTTTTAAATCAACGTTTGCCAGCAGTCTGTCATCAAAATGGTATTGTCCTAATGGGAGACCCATTGTTTTCTGCTTTTACTGAAATGGTGGTGTGCGAGTCTCCAGTTGATACTCAACAATTCCTCTTTATGTTTCACTTCAGGAGTTTTGTTTTCCTGCGGCTCTTAGGAAATACTTACAATGCTGCAAGGTTAGCTAACATTTGCAAAGCCCCAATAAAGTTTGATCTGAAAATACATAAAAAAAAATTAAAAAAAACACTTCGTGCAGTGCCTTTCATGTACAGTAAGAAAGTGAGTGAGGTGCACTGCTTAATAACAGTAATTATGATACATACATGAGGATTGGTGCATGTCACAAGTACCAGCTGAGCCCAGGATAATATATATAACATTATTGTTAAATTCAAATTCATTTCTAAGCCTTTTATAAAGGTCTATGTCTGCATTAAGCTATGGATTTAGCAGATTTCGGGAGGATTAGCAGGGCCTAATTTGTGACATGGCAAATATTGAACAATACATATCAAAGTAGTTTATATGAGGTAATAAATAAGACATTGTTGAAGTTTTAAAAAAAAAAATTGTCTTTTGGGCTGTTGGAAAGTAATTTTTTAATTTTTCTCTTATTTTACAACTTTACAGGTGATGGGGACAAAAAAAAAAACTGAAGCATTTCCTCTTTAATATATACCATATATTACTGCAATGTGCAAATCTTTTAGGCATGTGAGAAAGATTTCTAATGTAAAGAGTTTTTATTTATTATTTTACTAGGAAAAAGCATGTGTTGTTGTAATCCTAGACGGACAGGATGATGTTGACATCAGGAAAACTGCTGTTTGTGATCGTGTGGCCGAATGGCTGAAAATAGATCTTTGGCTCTGTGTGACCCTTTGCTGGATAAGGATAGAAACTTGTAGTGCCTAAAACACTGGAGTGATGGGGGGAGGGGGGCACCTTTGGTAACACATTTTTCATCTATGGAGTGGAAGTCGCAGGAGTTTCTCTTGGCTGCAACTAGCATCACAACTAATATTAGCAAATGAATCAACTTTTAAAGATTTCTTTTCTCGTCAAAAAATTTCAGGAAAAAAAAAAAAATCGCCGAGGCAACAAAGTCAAATGTCTCTCTTCCATCGCGGCTCATTCAAAAGCCTTTTAACAGTCTTAGAAGACAGAAAAGAAAAATACATTTAAGCATCTCTAATAAAAAGCATTTACAGACTGTTTTCAGAGCTACTGACAACTATTATTCTTATTTCCAGTCTCATGGTTGTTTCCTGTTTGTTAACAGTTGTTTAGCAGCTATAACATCAAAAAGTCAAGCATGTTCTCCACTAATCGTGTTTGTTACAAGTTTTGATGAAGTCTGATGTGATTTGTAAAGGATAAAATAAAATAATGAATCCTAAATTTCATCGACATCCAAGTTTTTTTGCACATTCAAGTTACTTCAAACTTCATTCAGACATGCGACAGGTTGCAAATTTAAAAAATAAAAATAAAAACAATCACTGGGTCTATTTAGTAGAAGTGCTGTTGTGGCTTTTACATCAAATTGACTCTGGTGCTTATTCCAGCATGGCCTAAAACTGTCCATCAGATAAACATAAGGATTTGCATGTCTAAAATGAGGCTTAAGACATTAGCGGCAACTGCGTCACTCAGTGGATGTAAGAGCAAATTCAACTTACCAACCATGGCGCTGACCTCGCCTGCCATGAGCACGGGCACCGTGTCATTGTAGAGGCTGACATCTATGATGCCCTTCCGAATCGTCTCTCCCACTTTGGCCCCGAGCAACATTGAACCCAGCGTCTCGAAGATGGATGCCAGGATGCAGGCCTGCTTCAGAGTGACCACGCCGGATCCCACTGCTGTGCCAAATGAATTGGCCACATCATTAGCTCCGACTGAAAATGCCAGGACGAAGGCAATGATGAAGCCAATAACCACCATCCACAGATACGACTCCAGATCCATCTTGATATGATTTCAGGTGAGAAAAATATGCAAAGAAACAAAAATCCTGCTTAAAATATCTACAAAAAAAGACGAAGAAGAAAAAAAAAGATGAAGTGCTCTGTGCGTTTTTAGCGGAGGACTTGGTAAGCCCACACCTTCTCTTCGTCCCCTGGTTATAAAGAGTCTGAGGGGAGAAGCACAGCCGCTAACTAAGCGTTTGGAGCTCAGTCCAAAGATTGGAGGTTAGTGATGGTGGGAGCAGAGAGCATTCCATAGCTTAGTGTGAGACAGTCGGTCTGCACGTTCTTTCACCTGCCGGAGAAAAGAGAGAGAGGAGAGACAGAAACAGATTAGTGTCATAAGCTATGATTACTCTTTTTCAACACCTCCTGACAACACCTCCCTGTGACTTCCTCAGAAAACCAAAAACAAAGAAGTCTGGGTGGGACTAGGAGAGAGGGGAGGGGAGACACACATAAATGAAAGATTCGGGATAGATGATGATGAAGCAGAACTGGCTTTGATGAAACAATGATAGCACTCCAGTGCACTCCAGTGAGAAAAGCTGAGGACATCTCAGATATCTACAATAGGAAATCACAGTCTGCACTTCAAAGGAATCAAATCAGATCGTGCAGAGGGTTTGCTGTCAGCACTGACACTATAAAAAGATCACCGTTTCCAGAATGAGACATGAGCAATGCTCCGAACATTAGAAAGGCTAGTATCATTTTATCCCCGCGCACCAGGGCAGCTGACAACCTTTGCCACGCATTCAGACAATCTCAGACAGGAGTTTATAATTTACTTAGTTTTAATGTTCAACCACACAAAAAAAGAAAAATCACACCATCTGTTATTATTTTAATCCGACCCAGTGATGCCAACAGTGATAACAGAGAATTTTTAAGTATTCTATGAAATGTTAAAACGGAAATGTTAGTCATAAAGTTGCTTCAGTGGCAGCCCAGTAGATGTTTTCTTGCCAGATTTACATTATAGCTGGTTTCCAATCTGTGCTCCTTTAGCCTCAGCGTCACTATAATTGTGCTTGCCGGGCGACACTGAAAGGTACACGAGTTTTGTAACCAGCTTTGGAGTACAAGTTCAAACAGAACCAAATGCTCTGGTGCAGTGCAAAAAAGAAAAACGTGGTGCGTTTAAGTTAAGACTGCAATGCAGCAACAGCATCTGCGCTGATGTTCTACTGCTGCTCGAGGTGGGAGTAGTTCACAACATTGCACCTTTGCAGGTCAGATAGCAATTTATAATACATTTCTTGAGGGGACTTACAAGACTCTTCGTTTCTGATGTGAATAACTATAAAACAAAACTATTAAGCCCCTATTTCCTAATTCTCTTCTAAAATTTAAAAAGTATTGTTCTGGGGGGGGGTGGGGGGGGGGTGTTTCACAGTTAACCTCAAACAGTCTGGAATGGTTTCATTTTTTCTCTCTTCTGTTTTTTTTTTTTTTTAGATTTGTATTTCAATAATTGGATTCGTTACACTACTAAAGTCATTTAAAAAGAATTTATTTTTGTATTAGTAAGGGGCGATCGTGGCTCAAGAGTTGGGAGTTCGCCTTGTAATCGGAAGGTTGCCGGTTCGAGCCCCGGCTTGGACAGTCTCGGTCATTGTGTCCTTGGGCAAGACACTTCACCGTTGCCTACTGGTGGTGGTCAGAGGGCCCGGTGGCGCCAGTGTCCGGCAGCCTCGCCTCTGTCAGTGCGCCCCAGGGTGGCTGTGGCTACAATGTAGCTTGCCATCACCAGTGTGTGAATGAATGGGTGGATGACAGGTTGTGTAAAGCGCTTTGGGGTCCTTAGGGACTAGAAAAGCGCTATACAAATACAGGCCATTTACCATGTTTACCTGTTTAAAAGCCGATCGCATCCACTAAAACCTCACCACTGTTCCCCAAGGCTTACACACAACACAACAACAACAGCGACATGCTTTAAAATAAGATGATGAGGCCACCTACTACGAAGCCTCCAGTGGTCTTTAAGAGGCCTCTATGCCGCAAATGACTTTGCTTGGGTTTTTAAGTTTGTATCTTCATGGGGACCAATGACAGCCTACTTCCTTCTATGGTTAAACCTGTGGGAGGGGGGGGGGAGGGGGTTCTTTTATGGGGAAGCATTAAATGTAAACAGCTCTTGGCATAAACCGACTGCATTCTCCTCGCGTGGGGGGCAAGCAGCTCCTTTCTAAATAGCCTGTGGCCAGTTATGGCTCCCTCCTCCCGACCGAGAATTCCATCTGGAACAGTCGGTGTCACGCACTCTTAGCCTTTATCCTTTGCAGAACCACAACAAACACATAAAAACATGATAATTTGTCTTTTGATCAAGACCTCCTGGAACAGGGATCCATTAGTGACACTAAAAATGATTACGTTGCTGCTGATTTGAAAAATAAGTGGACGCATTTCTTGGTTTTCTCACAGTAAAATCACAGAAGTGAAGGTGAGGAGAGCTCAGACGCTGCCAAATCTCAAACAGAATGAGTAAACAATGACTTGATGATGTACTGACCCCCGAGGTGAAATCCTCTCCAGTGAGAGAAACACATCTGAGCACAAGTTGAGTGCCTCTTGGCCAAATCTTTATGTATTATTGTAGGATCTACCTTACAATATAAAGTGCCTTGAAGTGACTGTTGTTGTGATTTGGCGCTGTATAAATAAAACTGAATTGAATGAATTAAAAAGTTAAAGAAACCAAGCTCGTGAACTTGTGTCCATCGGCATAACGAATGAAAATTAATGATGAACGATAAAAAAGACAATATAAGGCGGGGCATGATTTTATCTCTGATTACTTAATTGCTTCCCGACTCATATCTGCTGCTTGTAATTATGTCAATTCATAATAAAAGGCAGTTTAATAAAGGCCGCACCAATATGAAAAGCTACCCTAAACTGATTTCTCACCGAATCTTTATTGAATAAGTTAAAGAATCCATGTGTGGCGGCTTGTTTCATGCCATTGAGTAGCGCTCTCTAAAAATGTTTTCTGCAGTCAATGTATTGACTCTGGCAAAGTCTGAAGGACTAACAAGAGACTGTGTAAATGTTTATTCCGGGGAGCACTGCTGCCACAAGACGACCACATCACACACCAAAGTCAAACACGAGCGTCCAGCCAAACACATCTGCAGCAAAAGCAGACTGAACGTCCTGTGCCTTAGGGTGACATGGAAGAAAGATAAGAAAGTGATTTGAGCGTGGGTGTGATCTCTAGGTCAGCTGGTCATAATTTTATTGAGTACGTTCTAAAAAAAGAAACTCAACATGACCGACCCTTAGACTGAAGTTCACTCACAGCCACTCCTAGCTGTGTATATAAAATCTAAAAACAACGACACTTTGTGATGTCCGTGACAACGCCTGCTAAAAATGACCGAAGTACAGCGCATTTCCAGAACAAACACCTGCCTGCTGCTCTCCATGTCTGATTTCTCACTGGTGACATCTGACGGCAGCGAAATCTGCACTGAACTTTGAGAACATCTGAGACGCGGGGCAGGAACGATCACGCTTTTTCACAGATGACCCCACGTCCTTGAACACAACTCAATAATCCTACCACGACCTGGAGTATGCACTGATTTGGATCAAGCCATTTAGCAAAGAGATTCAGTTTCATATTCATGTGTGTGATTCAAGCTAAATGGACTGTCTGGCTACATGACCTTCAGAATGAATCTTTACAGTTTTTGCCTGAAAGCAAAATAAGAACCGTTGCACGGTGTGTCATACAACCTATTATCTTTCCATTTTATTGCCATTTACCAAGAGCGGCCCTTCTGTAATTCACTTGTAACAATCAATGAATAATTCATGTAAAATATGCGCTCAGTGTTAGCAGAATAAAATAGAAGCAAGGACGGAGCAGAACCACAATGCAAATTGATGCACTGCAAATGTAATTGCAATTGCTTTTTGCTACCTGGATAAGAATGAACTCCGTGATGTTTCTATTTTGCAGGTCGTTGGGATGCAGGGAAGTAACCAGGTGATGAAACAGTAGCATACAAAATTTAATTTGAAAATTGGCAGCAGAGAGAGGAAATCATGTAACTGTTCAAACAACTTAGAAGAAATGTTTGAGATAAGGTGCACACAGGAAGGAGTCTGACCCGCTTTGTTAAGGAAATTAATGCATAGGTGCCATTTCGGTAAAAACACTGAGTCAGTTAAAAAAAAAAAAAAAAACTTGGAAGTCCAGCTCATATTTATATGATGTGATTTTATCTGCCGAAATGAAGCATCTCGTTTCCAACACAGCTCAGGTGAATCATTTACAACCTTTAAAAACTGTGCCGCTGCCGCTCTCCAAGGTGCTGATCCTGAGACCACCAGGGATGACTGAGGTGACTTTGATAGACTTTTTAAGAGCAAGAGCAATATTCAGGTCACGATTAATGTGCCTGAGAAATGCTGGAATTATAAGGGAAAATTCTGGATACAGTGGCCCTGAATAGTTTCAGATGAGTATGAAGAGTCGATTAACAGGCACCATTTCCACAAAGGATGTTGTATCATATTAGGGCTGTTCGATATAACGATATATATCGGATGACGATATAAAACCGTCTATCGTTTCATTTTACGCTATCGTTTGTTTCGTGGTGTCGCAAAATAAACTGTTTACGGCAATATTTTTTTCATCGTGGCTATATTAATTTCTTAAAGTTCTCTCTTTCTCTTATATTTTATTTGACAAGCGCCTGTTTTTATGGTTGTGATTAGCAACAACTACGGTAACAGCATCGCGTGTCCGCTTGTTTATGTTCCACATAAACCTTTCACAATAAAGCTCAAGATCCTGTTGAGACTTTTCAAAATAAACTGAATCACGTGAAAGAGCAGATTATTTACGGATGAGAAGTAAAAAAGAGCCGCCAGGTGCTAAAAAAGAAACCTTAGACTCAAACGTTAGAACAGGCTTTTCCCCGCAGCACGCCGTGTAATAAATACGCAAAGAAAACAGCGGCCTTTACAACTTATGTCTAAAAGTGTATCGTTTCATGCATCGGTTAAAACACTCGACTCCAGCTGCATGACGCGCAGCTGGAAACACTTCCCGCAAGTCGAGCTGCCCGAGATTCACAGAATTTACAGAAAATGTTACATTTTTGTGATTTATATCGTTATTGGGACGATAGAATTCTTATATCGGGATATGAGATTTTGGTCATATCGCACAGCCCTATATCATATGTATAATACCTTCATTTTGTTTGTTTTGTCTGTTGAAATTTTATAATTTTTTGCATCAAAATGTTTCCAGTTGGTACATGGCCATACTTAAGCCTAGTTTATGGTCACCCACACTCACATTTACCTAAGGCCTATTTAGAATTACCAATTAACCTAACTCCACTAACTAAAGCCAGAGAACCCACACAAACACAGAAAAACTCCCCACACAAAGACCCTGCCCTGATGGTGGAAATGAACTGAACAGTTAGCTACAGTGCTAACCCCTGCAACACTTTCATACGCTTGAAAAATATCTGAAACTGAAATAACAAGGACATTGGTACATTTGGAGACACTGCCTTAATTTTCAAAAATACATCACAAACTAATAAGAGCTCAGATATTTTTCTGGATCCAGGGTCAGTCCAAGGAGATGAACCGGCAGTTCCTCCTGAACATGGAAAATTGGAAATTAATAGAATTTATAAATATCAAGGTAAAATGTTCTTTAAAAAAATAAACCCCACACTCCACATCTTATTATAAACACCACCAGTTCTGCATTTCAATTGTCTGTTTAACCTTTATTTCGAAAAAATGTTTGTAAATTGTTGGCCTTCCTTGTTTGTCCGCTAACAGTTTGAGGTTTTATCTTTGAGCGACTGTGTAATTGTTCCCAAAGAGCAAACCACGGCCTTGCACAGCAACGGTGCGCCAAGAGTACCTAAGAAAGCAACCCTAAATAAAAACACTGGAAAGTGACTCCGTAAAGCAACCTGCTCTTGAGGATTATTTCTGGCAGACTCATTTTCTTCCTGTGGATGTGGGTTGCCAAACAGTATCCATAATGAGAGCACTGACACAGACACACATGAACAAACTCAGAAATGACACAACATGGGCAAACAAGGCTAAAGTGGGTCTTCGTGTTTTCTGTGCAGAAGAAATTAAGCAAAGTAGAAACATTTAAACCTGAAAATGTTTTTTTCTGGAATGTTTTTTTTAAACCAGTCCAGCAATTACAGAGCAGCAGCATCATTCTTGGGGAGGCTAGATGCCAATTCACTCTCGCTTCGCTCCACTTCTTGGCCTCTATCAATTCTTGACACCTAATCTTACATTTGCAGGTGTACAGTGGGTTTCTATTCAATAGCTGCCATCTGTAGCCAAAACTGTACTCCTTCACATATCTGATACATTCTTATAGACATATGGATAGCTGTTTAATAAAATATTGATTTTTAGACTTTTTATTGACCCCAAAAAAATGCAGAGACTGCCAGCTAACCTGTAACACTACTAGAGCGTTTCACCTGTTACAGCATCGGCCCCTAGCCGCACGTGTTGTGTGCCATGGACTGTAACACGAAGCCTCTGTGCAAACTACTTCCAGTGATTAGTTTAACTGTTTGTTATCACTGCTGAACAGTGATCATTAATCCGCCGGAGATGCCAATGCACCACAGCCACAGCTGGTGCAAAACACTGTGTCACGAGCTACAGTCTGCATTGACACGCGGCTCCTCTATCCTCACACTGATTCAGCCCCCTCCCCTTCCTCTCATCCTGTCTAGGCACATGCTGAAAGAAACAGAACTAGAACATACATCTAGTGTCAAGATGATGACTCACAGCAGCATCCTACTAGCCGGCTAATTGTTATACCTGAAGCATACGCAACTGCAGTGCCTTCAAGGACACCGGATGCTCGCATCTACCAGATGGCTCAGTAAGTTAAGAGACGGAGAGAGATTATATTTAATACCACAAAACTATGAGAAACAGGAAGCCAAGTACAGAAAGATCAAATCCTTTAAAACAGCACCACTCACCTTCATGACACTTCACATCAAGAGGAGATGGGACAGTGGTGGAAATGAATAAACATCAAAGACGAAATGTATTTTTTGAGGGGAGGTAGAGGGGGACAGAGGGAAATGGCAGTATGGAAAAGAAAACAGACTGGGAAATAGAGTGGCGAGTGATTGATCAGAAATAAAATTACGCAGAGAGACGGGAAGAAAACTGATGATGAACGAGGAGAGGGGAAGAGAAGGAGCAGAAGAGGTTTACTGAGGAATCGGCAGGTTGTGGTGGTGTTGCAGGAGAGAGGACGGCGCGAGCTAACCACCAAGAGCGAGGGAGATAAAGAGAGAGAGCGAGCAGCACAGCCAGCTGAGTCTAGACTGCCTCTTAAAGGAATTTATCTGCATTCACAGCACACATCAACCAATGACAAATGTCGTAGAAGAAGAGGTGTACCACTGACTGGTTATCTGAGTGCAGAGAGGATGGACAGACAGGGGGGAGGCGGCCAATGTCTGTGGAGGAGGACAGCCAGCAATGGGGGGGAGAAGAAGAGGAGCTGAACCTGCGTGGATGTGTTTTACAGCCAGGGAAAAGCATTCAGACAGATGAAGGGCATTCAGAGCACTTCCCTCTCCTTCATCACTCTGATCCCAACGCAAGTAGCAGACCGATTCATATAATAATAATAATAATAATAATATTATTATGCACACATACTAGAAAACGATGCACAGATGAACGCACACTGTCATCTCTAGCTGTTGTTATTGCAGAATAATCAGTATAATGAAATGAACTAAGACAGGACTACTTTTCTTTGTAATACAGAAGCCTATCACACAAGAGCGCACAGCATTTCAGCACCATTATTTGGCTGGAGCCCACCCATCACTTTCTCTGCCTTTCTCTCTCTGCCACAATTGTTCCTTTCAAAGACACGCCGAACAGTGCGTCTTTATGTCACTTGACTTGTGCGGGAAGAGATAGGGGCTCTCGTCGACACAATGAAGAGCCCAGGCCAGAGCTGATGTAGGCGACAAAATGCAAAGCCACAGAGTTCGCATCTCTTCAGCAGTTCCTCAACACGTCACTGATAATTAAACAAGAAGAATGGCAAGAAAAATCCTATACTTGAGATGACTTTACAGGGAAACAAACTCTAATTGGCTACGACCAGCAAGGTTTTTGTTCTAAACTTATTGGAGATTTGGCTCAACAATAAACTACCTGCTTCCTAAAAAGTTTCTCTTTTAACCTTCACAAAATCTTTTGTGTGGATTTTTTTCTTTGTTTTTTTAAATCATTACTCACATGCGCCATTGAAGCCAAGAATAAGTCAGATGCCTCCACAGCACACTCTGGGTCCTGTTCCCTTCCTCCTCACATACTGTCCAAGGGCTAAAAACACGGTGACCTCATCTATCCAGTTCTGTTCAAAGGTCTGATGTTGTATTTGTTTGAGCTTTCTCTTCTATCGCCTCTCAGCTCATTCTCTCCCTTTCTGTCCCCCAAACTGGCCCTGCCTGCTAAAAGCCAATCTGCGTCAGCTGCACCTGCTGCCTCTGACTCTGTACTTCGCAGCAGGGAGGCACTGTCTCTTAGAACCCAAACACGCACACATACACACACATGCTACAGTCCTATGATCAGTCAGCGTCGATGGGCAGGAGGGGGGTCGCTTAAGAATGACAACAACAGCGCATGTCGCTCTCAGCACCATCTTCAAAAGGTTCACCAGACACACACACACACACACTTTCATAAATCCTCTCACTAAGTCTATTTATTTTCTCCCCGCATTGCAGCACTAAGTCCGGTTGTTAAGAAGGGAATAACTCTTCAGATTGCTTCTGATGGAAACACACAGGCAATCTGTCAAAAATTTATGCGAGCACACAGCTAAATAAATAGTCTCCAGTAGAGATTTTTGCTAGATTTACTTTTGTAGAGATTCTGCTATCTCTGCACAATGACTAAAGTCTCAAGATAGGCTGCTTTGAAATAAAATCCCCTCTTAACTTTGTTTCTAAAAATATGTTCATTTTCTCTTTATTTCACTATTACATAAAACCTGACAGCATCGAGTTCCTATCATCGTTTCAAATATAAGTTAAAGATACATTAATGCAGCTGCGTTGGTTAAAACTCGCTTACAGTAAAGTATTTTGTTGAAAGGGGGACTGCTTTTATGGGGCATTCAACACACTGCAAAGATGACTCATGAATGGATTTTGTGACATTAACACAGCGTTGCAACGAACAACAAAAAGTCAATAGTAATAAATCCCTCAGAGTTAACCTTTAACCTCAATTGAATGTGGATATCGGCTGCAAAATGTACCACAAAAAGATTACTCCAACAATTTACATAGAGCCATTTTAAATGCTGATAAGCCTTTTTTTTTTTTAAGTGCCAAAATTCTTACAGCAGAACCAAAGATTCTCCACACATTTCTTCAATGTCAAACTTTGGTATTTAGGTTTCCCGCAATGCAACCAGGAACATTTTCTGAACATTGGGTGTGCTATCCTCTAGCTAATGGCTGTAGTCTCAACCCACAACCATCAAGCAGAGATGAGGTGCATGCTAAAGAGGTCTGACAGACCTCTTTAGCACTTGGTTTTAAAACATGTACGGGGTGACTGGATCACAAGTGGACAGCAGAGGCACATCGTCATTTAAACCTGTGCCACTTGTGTTTGGATCTCATTAATGTCAAAGGGTCCAGTGCACCATTATTACATGCATCTGTCACCAGTGAAGAAACAGATCATATTTTAGCGAGTGCTAGCACAATGTTTCAAGGACTAATATACATGTATGAGGAGAATGACAGGGCAAAGTCATTCACAGGTTGCAAAAAGGGTAGAGGACAAGATGAAGGACCACGTCCTTTCTCGGGACATCTTTTCTTCTTATGTCCATGTTGACGATGCATTTGTAGTTTATACACCAGGTAGTCATATGCGACAACTTCAGCAAGTGTTTGGACTTCATGCACTGAAATGAGTCAGGGTGGTCATTTACACTTATTTAGCACTTTCCACTGTAATCTGATATCTCAAGGTGTATTTTAATACCAGGTGTAAATAGGGACATAAAGTTCTGTGCAAAGGTCTTTAGTCCCCCTTCGTTCCTCTATATTTTGCCAGGAAAATTGGAAACAGGTGCAGTGAATTATTGAAACATGTCCAAACATACATAGAAATACAATAAATAAGACAAAAACAGAGTTTCTACAATTCTATCAACCTTGAAAGTTAATATTGAGTATGACTAATATTATCCCTCGACACTGTCTGAACTTTCCAAGGCAGGCTTTCTTAACCCTTTAAGACCTACCATAGAACCAAGTCCGCCAGAGCTTATCTTTATATTTTTACATGCTGTAGTGCCATTTTTGGGAGCATTTCAAGTTGCTATACATCAATACAACCGTTATAGCCCAAATTTTAATAATATGTATGCATTAAATCAATAGAAACTACATAAATTGCAAAAAAGTGCAATAAACTGCCAAAAAAATTGAAAATGGTTTTTGTTTTGTTTTTTATATATATATATATATCTCTACTTAGAGAAATTTAAGAGGTTTATTCCTAAAAACTGTAAATACAAAATTCATTTTTGAGAAACACCAATTTTTATATACTGCAGGAAAAACTAAAACAAATATTGTAATGCAAATTTGCAAAAAAAACTGCATGTGCATCACAATAAACTATTTCCAGCAGTGCAATTTGAGTCCTAAGCGTCCCAGAAACTATTCAGAAAAGTCAAACATGACTTTTAAAAACACCAGCAAAGGCTTATAAGGCCTTGAAGGTAAAAAAATACTTTTTCCACGAAAATGACGTCACTTCGGTTTCGGGCAGGTAATGGCGGACATACAATAGTTCGCGCTGGTGTCTATTCCAACCTAGGAAGTGTTATGAACAGCTGATCGGATCGGCAAAGCGTGGAATATATTATGTTTTTGTTGCTGCCAGTGCTTTATATACAATTTTTCCAAAGCTATATGTGGAAGGAAACCATGACCTAGGACAAGCTAATGGCATAACATGTAAGTACAACTCCTCCGGTTTCATATGCAAAAAAAAATACTGCGCTACCTTAAGTGGTTCCAGTTCTACAGAGATTTAAAAATAGTTACGCAAAACGGAGCGTGCCCGCTCGGACCGGTTTTAAAGGGTTAAACTAGTCTTCATTAATAGTTCTCCAGTCTTCTTGAAGGACTTTAAAAGATCCCACAGTGCTTCAAAAATGTAGAGGTTCAAGCTCTGGTGAGGCCAGTCCATGGCTAAAAGTGCACCATTGTGTGTTTTTCTATCCAGGTGTGCTTTACTGCAAAGGAAGGGTGTTTGGGATCATTGTCATGCTGGAAAATAAAGCTGCTGTCAATCAGATGCTTTTCACATGCTATTGCATGTTGGATCGAAATCTGACGGTACTTTAATGTGTACATAACATAAATTTTGACAAGATCTCCAACACCATTGTTTGAAATACAGCCGCATTGGAAAGACCTGTCACCACTGATTTTCAGTCTTGTTCTTGCATAATTTGGGATACCTCAACCTTTTCTCTCCCTTCTTTAGGGATGCCTTCTTGATAGCGACCCTTCCACCAAGACCATTTTCTGATGAGGCTTCAGTGAACACCAAATGGAGCAACTGAAGAGTCAGATACATCTGCCAGGTCCTGTGTCAAGTCTTTGCTATCTTTTGCATTTTTCATAGATTCGTCTAAAGAAATTGGAACAAATTTTGTGTTTTTGTGACTGACTGATAGTAACAGAGTACCTAAAGATACAATTTGGGTTCTTTGCCAAGTTGTCTGCTATGTATGGACACAAAAAAAGCCTGGACAACTATTACTTAGTGTGGTAGTACTGAGACTCTCAGACCAATTACCCCAAAAGTATCGAATACATTTCCTGCACTATCAGAGGAGAAAGAAACAAAATTTTCATCACAGTCTCTAATAAGGCCTCTGTTACTGTTGGATTTGGATCTGTGTTATGAAAGCTTTTGCCGCTTAATTACCTCTGGCTAACCCTCAGACAGCAATTATCTTCGATACAGTTTTAAAATGACATTCTCATGCACCTAACAAATATCCAAGCCTTTATCAATGCTAAACCGAGCTCTGGTGCAAGAGCAAACAATTGAGCCCCCCTGTGGCTTTCAATGTTGTGTAAGGCTTAGGTTTAAATACTCTTAAGGTCAGCTCTCTCTGGTTTCAGTGGAGACTATGCATGGGTTTGACACCCTTTCTGAGAAATGGCAAACCAAGTAAAGCGACTCATCCCTATTTAAGCGTCTGTATGACTGTTTTAAATAACAGCCAGACACACTGCACAGAACCTAACACTGCTCGCCCTTGTTGAGGTTTCTAAGGCATCCAAATAAGGAAATTAACTTAGATCAATAAAATCAGTGTAATTAAAGGAAATACTGACTGAATGCATAAAAAAAACATAGAAAACGTCACAATAACTTCAATAATTATACTTTCTATACTTGAAGTTCATAAATTTGGGACTTTAAAGCCAAGGACACACACAATAACCCATGTACCCAATGCACAAAAACCACCAAGGCTAAAATAGCAGCTCACAAAGGATGGAGTGCTCAGAATAATGCTTTTAGGCAAGCAGAAACTATTAGTCACCTCTGAGAATAACCCATGCACACAAGTGGGATCTTAGTAGACCAATCAAACAGTGCCACAAAGAAGGAAAAAAAAAAGAGCCAACAATTTATTACTAACAATAAGAGGGCCAGTTATTCAGGCAAGCCCTCATATCATGTGACTGACACAATTAGGCTTGGTACCTACCAACTATTTGGGGCCTTTTTTGAGGCTGCAGTCTGGCTTTTTTCACTTTCTGCCATCTGTGTCCATGTTCCTCAGTGTAGGAGTCATCTTACCCCTGACCCTTTCTCCGTTTTCCCCTCCTTGCTCCCTCCCTTCCGTACTTAGTTTTGTCCGAACAGCTCCAGTTCTTTTCCACGAATCAGCATAGGTACCCAAACGCAAAAAAACAAATCCCCTTCAGCCCTGTCCTTGCTTCCTTCTTCACTCCTGTGCCGACCCCCTGCCACCCTCTCCTCTTTTTAGATGTGGAAGCAGAACAATTTTGATCTGGCTCTGTACTCACATAGCACTGCCAGGACCTCCAGCCTACCTACTTTTTTCTTGACCGCTGAGACTGGTAATCTACTGCTGGCATGTTCTGTGGTATTAAACTGTGTTACTGGGACAAAGTGGGTGCCGGTATAAGTGAGTGCTGGAAATGTAGGGCAAAAATGGCGAAAGAGTCCAGTGAAAAATGAGACATACCAACATGATTAAATTATGTTTTGGTCCATGTTTACACCAGTGGGAATAAAGCATGTTGTCGCCTCAGTATTTTGTCTACACTAAAGCTGCCAAGTGACCCATGAAACTTCAAATGGTCTCCAAAGTGGAGATCTAAAACCTCTGGGATTGTTATGTAATGCGAAAAGACAAATATGAGGCCTTTTAAGCAAATGCTGACATAGGATTTCGTGGTCCTGAGTGCCACAGGATCCAGAACAATATTCACTATAAAGCTCTTTGCTTGGGAGGGGAGAATGATTTTTCCCTCCAATTTTGTTTACCGTTTATGTTTGAATTTCTCTTACTTCCTCTGTATCCTAATAAAAAGTATGAGAACATATGTGTAGAACACAAGCACAACAAAATGATTCACCTAACATGCTCCTATTTGTGATGTTTTTGGTAGTGCTAGCTGTTCGGGAACGTTCTATGTGGTGCTAGTGTCCCGCCAGTGGAACAGTGTGTGGTAGAAAGGTTAAAGGAGGACACTATTGGATACATAAACAGTACGTGTACGTGCAGATACTTTAAGCTGTGGGTACTTTTTTTTTTAGCAAAAGGATTATGAAAGCGCTTTGTTTTGTTTCACATTAAATCTATAGTATTTGTATATAACACGCTTCAGTGACCTTGGATGGCTGCAGCCACCGCATGTGAGGTTAAACGTAAGTATAAGACAAAGCCAGAGAGAGAGACAGAGCAAAAAGAGAATGAGAGAGAATGGCTCCTCCTAAGCTGCATCTAGTGGCCGTGCCCTCTTGCTCTTAATCCTGGCTTCCAGCACATGACACAGCTAACACTATTACAGAGTGCTTTGATTAGGCCTGCTGCTGCGCGCACGTAGTGACAGACGTAGCGGTGGCAGGGGTACGTGGGGTCTTGTACTTTGGTACCACTTTACAGGAATGCCAGGCCTCTGCGTAGATGCATGTACAGCCACACAGTGTAATTAACTACATGTCGACCCAAGCGTACACGGCTTACACACACTCGAAGAAAAGGCACGAGGCCTGACAGATTACATCTGCAAGTCAGTGAATTGGTGGATTACCCCATTGCTGTTATTCTGAAAACTGAGAGTAATGCTCAACAATGTGCAGTTAGCATTAGCCATGGGTAATGTCTTTGTCCTAAGAATGAGTTGCAGTAATGGTACTTAGACTGTTTACAACAGGGAGGGGATTTTCACATGACAACTTCAGCAGCAGGCTTTAATCGCATCAAGGGGTTTAAAAAAAAAAAACAACAACTGTATTTTTATAAACTAAGAGGAAAAAAGCTAACTGAGGACGTAACTTAAGTTTGCAGACAGGAAAACAAATGCTAAATTAGAGAAAAAAGGTCAGTCCATCATCAGTCGTGAATTTGCAGTCAGATTTATCAAAATCAGATTTCTTTATTTATGTCTGAATTTTTCGTTTTCTGTTTTTAAAATACATAAATTAAGTGTATCCTCACTAAAACCATGGCGATATATTAGTAACTGCACTGAATCTCAATTGTCTTAGTTAAGGGGAGCTGAGGACACAGCAGCTCCAGACTCAGACGTTTCTGAACTACAAATACTCTGTTTATCTCCTGGAATGATTGATGACAACAGAGACGGAACAGTCCACAGGCAGGCCGCTGCCAGTGAACAAATGCGTGCATAAACAAAATCACAATCACGAATCCAGGACTGTCAACAGAGCACTGCATGGCAGGAGATGTTGGTCTACGTTGCTACGTCTGTGAAAGAACAAATGGCTTAATCTGAAAATTACACAGTAAACACAGTGTGGCCAGTGTTATCACATATTCAAGCTGCACCGCACATTCATGGCACATGGTGTCCACACACAGACACAACGCAGTTTTCAACTTTAAGGAGGTGTGTTCAATTTTGCATTTGTGGGGCAAGCTAAGGTCACACCCAGGTGCTCAATACAAGTGTCCTAGCGTTCTGACTAAATGAAGAACCTGCAATCAAAACTGATAACAATTCTCTACACAAATGTGCAAATTATTTATCTGTCCTGATATGCGCAGCCTTGTCAGAATATTTCACACAATATTTTGATACAGCTGCCGTGCACACTCCAGGGAGCGATATTTTTGGGGGCAGCATCCTTGGAGGCTGTGTGTGACATGCGCTACTTTCTCTGTGTGTGAATGCTGTCACAGCATGCCTGGTGCTGAAGGAAAGCCGTTGTGACAAGTGGTCTGCTGGTGTTTCGGTGATGGAGGGTAGGATGGGGAGGAGGGCAGCTCTGCCTGGGTCACCTCTAATCTTGTTGGTATAACTCATTTCTTCAAGACTTTTCCATCCATGGCTCCAGATCAGAACATCATCTTGCCCAACCAGTAGGGGGTGCAATGAAGCTGAAATCCCCCATCCCCCCTCTACTCTCAGTTTTCTTGAGTAAGAGAATTTTAAATACTTTGAGTAAGTTTTTCAACTACTAGCTTCAATGGCAACTTACCATGCTTCTGAATCAGGGATTTCAGTTAAACAAAAGTCCTCTTGACTATACACTTGACTGAACAAATATAATTAGGTTATAAAATTGTCCAAGTAAGAATGCCAAAGTGCTGATAAGTCCCATTTCTGCACATTAACTGTTTAAGCAAACATCTCCCAAAAGCCAGCAGGACTCAAAAAGAGGGCTTTAAAGGAGCTGATCTCACAGCCATGCTTTGATGTGTTTGCAAGTTTAACTCTGACATTCAGACATTTGTATCAGTGGTCTATTCCTTGAAAAGTTGCCTACCAGCTTTTAGGAAAAAAAATATAACCCTGTCTTTTATCAAAATCAAATATTCTTAAGCTCAAAATGTACTTCAAAACTCCTGAACTTAAGCTCAATAAGACACGAGTCTATTGCGCAAGTTCAAATTATATTAGAGCTAAAGATGTGAAAAAACTTTGTTTTACAGGTTTTACAGATTATACACGGCCCTAGACACCTAGTAAACATTTTATAATATCATATACAGTATTCTGAAAGATGCCGTGTTTATGTGTACAGATTATGTAGACAGGTTTGTTGACTACAGTTCAGACTGGAGCTGGGTAAGCCTTCTAAGTAGGCTGCTGGCCATAGCGGTTACTTGCTGTATACCCAGGGCAGGGCTGTTAATGTGATAAACATTATGAAGATGTCATCACCTGTTCAGTATAGGGAACCCTCCGAGTTGTTCAATCACATTTAATCCTAACCTCCTGTAGTTTACTGCAGCGGTCCCCAACCCCCGGGCCTTGGACCAGTACCGGTCCTTGAGTCGTTTGGTACCGGGCCGCGAGAGTTGAGGCTCGGGTGTGAAATGTATGGTTTTCACGGTTTTTATCGGTTTTCAGCGTTATTTTGTTATCGTTTATTGTTAACTCGGTTTTCCTGGGTCTTTTCACGTGTGTTATGAATAAATCTTTTTTTTTCGGTACCGGTACTAGTTTTATTTTGTTGTATTTATCCGCGACACCTTAAAGGCCGGTCCGTGAAAATATTGTCGGGCATAAACCGGTCCGTGGCGCAAAAAAGGTTGGAGACCGCTGGTTTACTGGACTGATATCAGGTTTACTTCACAATAGGAGTGTATTCTGTGCCCACACTCTGTTCCAAAATTATCTCGTTTCTGTCACACATCTAAAGAAGACCCAATTATACAACTAACCATTATTAAAAATAACAGACTTGTATTAGACCAACAATCATATCCTCCACTCCGTTTGAATACTCTGATTAATTCGTCCGTAAAGTGTACAAAATGCCACCTAACATTGTAATAGGTAGTCTCAGCTTGTGAGAGCTTAATGGTATGATTCAGTGAAATTATATGTGATCACAACAGTACTCCCTCGGTACTATTTTAGACTTAAAAATTATGCATATGGCAGTAAATTGGTGCTTACCGTGGAACAAATCATTGAGTAAAATGACTGGATAAAAATATGATTAAAATTTGGGATTTGTTGATAATTTTTGTCAATACTAGAGTTGCAACATGCAGCTTGAGATTCCAGTTAACTCACACAAATTCTCATTGTTTTCTATACTGTACCAGTTCTTGGCATGAGCAAACACAGGAAATTTTGCATTTACCATCACGTGAATTAAATGCAAAACATAAACGGGAATCACAAGATGACAGCAAATCTTAATGGTACAATGTGCAAAATATCATTAATAGATGTCAGTTGACTGATCGGAATCAACTGAGTTCTATTTTCTAACATCTTACAATTCAAGTGCATAATTAGAATAAACAACTCTGGTCACCATTCATCTCAGTGTGACCGTCAGTCTGCTGTTTACCTCAGCTGTTTACCTCAGCTGTAAATATGCTAGGCGTACAGGTCTATTTATGCTGGAGGAGGCTGCAAAACCTTATGAAAGGAGCCCAATACGAGTCAATGAAGTTTACTTCTGTCCGATGACAATGATACCAAGGTGAACTGTGGAAGTTATCCTGAACTTTTGTGTCCATCTGCCTTTTTTCCCCCTTTAAGCTACTGTTAGCTATTGTTAGCTACTGTTAGCTATTGTTAGCTACTGTTAGCTACTGTTAGCTATTGTTAGCTACTGTTAGCTACTGTTAGCTGGCATTAGTGAAACTTTCTTTGAAGTTGATTCAACATCATTTGATTTCATCTTCATTGCGAATCTAATCAAACTGTTTATCAGAGGGAAAGTGTGATTGTTAGGACACTTGACCCTAACATTAGCTGGCATGATGTTAGTTTATAACCAGCTGTTTGTGTTTAGCTGGCTGTCAGCTATCGAGAGAGAGGAGGGTCACATCTTATCTGCTGACAATAAGTAATTACAAAAATATCGGGAATAAATAAGTATGTTTATGCATGTTTTCATGTATTAGAGCCTTGGCTTCAGTTCAGGAAATGAGGCTAGAGGTGAGAAAGAAGAGAATGAAGTGGACATGAGGTAAAAGAGAGAGCAGTGGAGGAGGAGAATGACATAATGAGAAACACAAATCTTTTGTACAAATATTACAGTCATATATAGTTTGAAAGATTGATTTTTGAGATTTAAATTTATAGTAACTCATAAGGTACTACTTATGTGGCCGGTCTCTAGCCACGTACATAAAGCCCCATTTGGCGCTTTACCATGGCTACTGTATTCAAGATAGCAACATGGTAGCTTCCAAACCAATGCCCCATGTATTGTTAATGGATTAGTTCTAAGCTTATGAGAATCCAGCTATTAAATGTAAATATTGAATCTAATATTGCTGTCTGTGAAAGACAGCAATGTTAGCACAGAAAGAAAGAAATGATGAAGCATCTATTAAGACATCACATTCAATACCACAACCTATCCAAGTGGCACTGAAGTTGAGAAATGACACTGAACAACAAACAGACTTAGATTCTGAAAGGTTTTTTAAGTAAGCAGCAGAACTGATCAATCACCTTATATCTTTACATCTTCCCAACAAGAACGTTGGATGTGTGTCAACCAACAATTCATGTGTTTATTTCCAGCGTGCCCAGTGACATGTGCAAACGCTGTCTGACAAATTACAACTTTGTGGCAACAGTCTCAACCTGTTCCGACCACATACCTTTACTTCAGTCTTCTACTGAAGACATTCAATTGGCCATCAAGTCATGTCCTACCTAGCTTATCCCCATCCCACAAAGTGGCCTCTGGATAGATACCACTGGACTATGACGACTGCCCCCACCTTCTAACCTCACGGCTTCCTGAGGTGTCACGTATCCACCACTTGCTCTTGCACTTGCTGGAGGCAGCAGGGAGGAGGAATGATTTGGCTAGAAATAGCCGTGTCACATGAGCGTATGCAGTAACCAGTCTGCCAGCTGCTCAACCTTACATGGAGCCCTGCCTCATTCGTACAGTCAAATACAAATAAGTGGCAACATTATAGACACAACAGCAATAACCAGGACATGTACACGTTTCTCATTCATATCTGAGACCTCTTACACATTTCGCCACACAGCAGAGTAAAATGGAGAAAACTGCGATACGCTACCATAAGAGGTGACCTGTTTAAATCAAATACAAGCTGCAATAAAATATAAATTATTTAAAATAAAATTGTGCAACCAACATAAATCTGCCAATTCTCAATAATTTTACCCAATTTGTCACAGACACATTACCCCAAAATAACAAAAATAGATTTCCCTAAGCGCTGTGCCAACAAACATTTTCCAAAATTTCAAACTGGCCTCCGGGCTTAGTGGCGAAATGATTTCACATTAATGTCAAGCAAGCCCCACTGTGCTCCTGAGAAACATACATGAGCGAAAAGAAGAGAAAAATGCATACTTTCCATAAATAGAACCGCAAGGCCTCACAGTTTAGCAGTAAGCCTGTCATGCTATGCCATTAGCATAGTTAACACAAGGCCAACATCCGAACAAGAGAAGCTCTGTGTGACGCCGCTTTGATACAGACCCTGCCGCTTACAGAAGGCCACCAGAAAGACTACAAAACCGCTCTTATGGGCAGAGTGGAGTGCACAAACAGGGCCAAAAAAGCACACAACAGGACTGAGAAAATGATACAGCTATCGTAAAATACCAGAGTGTAATATATGGCTAATTGTTTTGTTGTTTGATGGAATGGCTTACATTTCTCATGGGAAGAATCTAAAGGTTCAGGAGGCAATAACTTCTTGTAAGCACCACCCTTAACAATTTAAACGAGAGATTCCAGCTTTAAAGAAACCAAAACAGGAAAACTAACAGGAAGCCTACGGCTGGCAGCACGATTAAAGAAGTGAGTCAGTAAATGCTGATATTTGTGAAGAAGACCGAGGAAACCTTCAAAAATACCACAATCGTCGTGTTACGAGTTCTCGGAAAAAAAATTTCAGCATTAAGAGCTATTAAGGTTAACTTATGGTTTCTAAGAATGAAGGTCTACATGACAGCAGTAAAGGCGGATAGATGAGCATTATGGCTCTAAACTTGGCAGGAGACAGAAGTTCCCTGAAACCAGCTGCATACATATACATGTGTACTAGCCACAAATATTTAAACGTATAATTGCAGCCTCAAGTATTTTGCGTCCTGATAGTTAAAATCTGGTTAAGTACTGAGGTAAAACCGAACTGATGGTTGTAAAATAGTCCAAGAGCTGAAATGGTTTGGGTTATTATCCCAAGCTTTAATGGCCCCCTGACCCTAAGGCACAGCTTAAATTAAACAATTTAAAAAAAACAAGTTTGAAGTTTGCTCGATCTGTTTTTGTCTTCTTTCTCTATCACTGATAGCTAGCAGATTCCCCAAAGTGTGTTTTCCTCTGTGTCCTCTTAAAACACTTGCATGCAAACCTTTCCGTTATCTTCTGTCCTACGCATGTTATGACCTTAGCTAAAAAAATAAGAAGACACGTGATTGATGATATGCTTAACCAGGTTTTCAGCAATAACATGGATTAAGCAATACTGGCATAAGCAGACATGTAGCGCACGCATACACACACACACACACACACACACAGCATGAAGATTCTCGCTCTTTCAGTGGTATCATGTGATGTTGCCATGGCGAAGGAGGGTTCAGACATAACAGGGTGATTGTGCTCGGAGGGCGAGGTGGGCTGATCAGAAAGACAGACTGTTCTCTGACTGTGAAGCTGCCAGCCCCGGTGCCAACTGCCCTTCTGCCCACAGCGACGCAGACACACCCACTGGCAGAAGGGCCGGACTGCACGGTGGGCAGCCATCGCTGAAAGGAGGCGAGCACCTTTTCCTATCATTGTCTTTTATTCCAGGTCATGTTGACACACAAGGTCAAACTAATTTAGTCTTTTTATGTAAGAAAATCCAAATTAACTTTATTTTATTCTAGTAATAAGAAATTATAATTCCCAAAAATTTGGGTTAGATTATTTGTTTAAGAATTTTAATTTAAAGTTGT
Organism: Haplochromis burtoni; assembly: GCF_018398535.1. Lineage (NCBI taxonomy): Eukaryota > Metazoa > Chordata > Actinopteri > Cichliformes > Cichlidae > Haplochromis > Haplochromis burtoni. The sequence continues at coordinate 1,278,566 of NW_024582415.1, forward strand.
TTCCTTTGTCTTCTTTGACATCATCATAAAATAATAAAAACTGCTTGGTTTCAGGCTGCTATTAACAATGTGCCACTGGAGGCCCTGCAAAATTCTGATTCACTATTCTCTGCAATACATATGAGCAAAAACATTTATTGGGAAAATAACCTTCAGATTAATTAATAATAAAAAAATATATTTTGCTTTAGTTGTACTCCAGCTGTAATATTGCTAATCATAGGGTGAGGTTCTTGGAAACACTCCTTATGACATTTTGTCAACCAGAGGACACTGACGAGTCTTAAAATGTCCCAGTTAAGACATTTATTGTTATTTAGTAGATGTTTTTCCACAAAGTAATTGTTAATGACATGTAAAATATGAGGATTTTGCTATTCTGAACACTTAAAAGTAACTGTTAGAGCTGAAACAAGCTGTCAGCACAACAGTGACAACTCTGCAGCAATTTGTATATTAACCAAGATCATTGTGCATCTCAAAAGCAGTCACTATTTCAACAAGATAAGACTTCACCTAAAATTTTTTAAAAACCCCACTTGATTCAAATTTTGTGCTTATCCCCTTCAAAAATGCCTCCTTGTGCAGCCCTGCATAACTATCAGAGCTGCCACGACACTTAAATCATTCCCTCTAGGGTCACTGTTGACCTCAAATATGTACATAAAACAAAATCTCAAATGTTGTGTCACTCTGACCCAAATTTTATATAAAATGTCATCATTAGTGACAAGAATTGGGTCACCAGTTGGTGGCCAAACATTAGTAGAAGGATACTCAAAGTATCCAAGGTAAAAGAACACACAAGTCTTTTTCTACTGCGAATGTATCCACCAGGGTTGGACTGTCAGTACCGATTAACCTGTGACGCACTGAGGCATCGGACAGAGAACATTCAGTCCAAACAGCCTTAACTTTATCACATACCATTAGGCTTTTTTTGGCACAATTCCTCTGCTTTGGCTTCCTTTGACGGCACCTAGCTTCCCCAATGAAATGAAATGATTAGAAATGTTGTTTTGACACAGTTTATTCACATCCTGTGAATATCCCTGCAAGTGGGCAGAGTGGGACTTCAAGTGAGCGAAACAAAAAACAATCTAACAAAAAAATCTCAGAGTTTTATCACACCTTCAATCAAAACACATGAAGGTCTCCTCCATGAAGAGAGACTATAATATGAAGTGCTGTAGCCTGCCTGCTGACAGAAAATATTTTTGTGTAATCGCGAGAGGCCTCAGGGGAAAATAACATTGAACCGGAACTAAAAGCAAAGTCGCAGAGGGCAAAAAGTTCTTAGAAACGACAAACTGTACTTTAAAAGTACAGCCACGAAAACCAGTCTGCTCACTCAGTGTACTGTTGAACATGAAAACATTACGCAATGTACACATACCTCTTCCATGCATAAAAACTCGGCTCACCCCCCGCCCTCCTCCACTGATGGCTAATTTCCACACAAAAGTTCTACTAAACAAGGTTTAGCTGCAAAGCTTAAATATGAGGTGCTCGGTGTCTGTCATGGAGCATTTGGTTAACCATTAGAAGAGAGACTATTGAGCATGTGGTCCAGGCTGTGGTTGCACCCTGTCGCCACGGAACTGGCAATTTAGTGTGAATCATTTTGGTTTGATTGTTTTTTTTTCTCTCAAAAAAGATTACACTCACAAAAGGCAGGTCAAAGTACAGTCAAACATAAACACAGTGGACTGTAATGTTTCCGTGAACGCACCTTAACTCAACTAGATAGTGGTGGAACTCTTTAATAAAAGCTTTGTCAAAAGAAGTCCAACCACACTAACATGTTTTCTTCTCTCCAAAGCTGTCAAGTAAATAAGTACAACAAAAAAATTAAATGTTCCCTGTGTCAGTAAATCAGACTGCTTTAAAGCAGCAGATTACCCACAGCCGAAGGTGTAAGGACTTTACGTTTTAAAATCCCTGCATAACTGCGTGAAAGCCAGTGAGCCCAGCTTAGGTAGACTGGCTACTGTTCATGTTATTAAAAAACTTAATCCAAGACACAAAAATGGCCGGATGGTGTAAAGAGAAGCAAACAAATTCTACTACCATTTCATTATTACCACATGGGTGCAAACGCCCTGAACAGCAAGTACCAAGCCAAACCGTTACCTAACACCCTTCCCTGCTCTGTACCATATTTGTTAGCATTCTCCACCCTGTAGTTAAGAAAAACATATAAATAAATAAATAAATAACGTTAGCTCACTCCAGGGACATTTAGGTTGGTTGTGCTTTTGTTTACAAACAGGATAAAAGTGTAGAAAGACAGGGAGGTCATTAATCTGCGTATCTTATCATTCTGCACTTCCATATCTGTCTTAATGCCGATAAAGCTAGAATAGACATAGCATCAGAGCATTTTATTCTCCCAGGTTATAACCCCTGCTGTGCGAAGCACTGATCTAATATTTTATTACCAAAAACATATATGAGAAAAAGCAGAGAATGGAAAACACGTAAGGTAGTGACAGACCCTGATATTTTTGCCCCTTTCTCACCACTGCTTATCATAGCACGCAGACTAATGATTAACTAGAAAACTGCATCATGGGTCCATAAGTAATATGTGACTTCCACTTCCTATGCAAGCAGTAGCAACAGATATCATTAACGTAGTGAAATATTGTTAAAGAAGACAAGAGGACAACTGGATTTGCCTAGAATATGACAATCAGCACTTTTTATTAACTATGAAAATAGCTAAGTGCATACACTTTGGTGCCCAACTTAAGGTACTTGAAATTTACTTGTATTTGTTTTCACATACACTTAAAATAGTTCCCTTAAAAAAAAAAAAAAACGAGCCTAGCCAAAATATATTACCAGGGACTTTTTATTTGGCACTCCTACCTCTGAGTATTTGCATAATGTTTGCTTACTATCTTACTTTCACTTGCGTGACATTTCAGTAATTTTGTGATGGCGTATTTTTACACTGTGATATTTTTGTTCTGAGTAAGCAGTCTGTAGCGTTTTGCCCAGTTCATTCTGTTATTCTTCCCACAGCCCTGTGATATTTCTCTTTGGAAAATAGTCATCATGGTGACAATGAGGCTTGCCTTGAGCTACAGAGCTTGCCATCACAGATTCATTTCTGCTCGTGAATAACAGGATCTGCTTTATTTGCTTGTGCTGCCCGACTCACTCGCCTGATGTTCCACTCAATAATCGTTCTGTCAACAAACCGGAGAAGCGACCCGATGCACTTTTGAGAGGTGCAGGACAGACTACTACTACTCTCAACTGATTAATATTATAGGTCAAAGGGGGCGGTAGTACGCATGCCCAGTGGAGACCACCGTTGTCCTCAGCGTTTGGTCTGCTCACGAAAAGCCCTGAGAGAAATGCGCGCGTGTGATTAACAACTAAATGATTTATTAGGCACTGAAAGCAGCTCTCAAATTCAAGCCATGGCCGGCTACGGTGGTTCAGAGCGGACAGTGAATAAGAGCTGGTGACTCTCAGATGTGGAGTCACACACACGTGTAGCTTCATTCACTGGTTTTGTCGCGTGCGATCAGCAGCAACAACAGGAACGAGCGCACAGAAATAAAACAAAAATGTTGCCACTCACGGTAAAATGTGACGTTCACGGCGCTGTCCGTCAACGTAACAGGAGTACAATTCGGAATCACCGTAGCGTGCCCGTGAGCTGCTGCAGCCCATTTTAATGTACACACATGCCTCTTTGCCGCTATATTGCTACTTACCAGGCCTCTTCTTCCTTAAACGCAGCCCGCGGGGACGCAGACCACAACAAACGCGCAGGGAAAGTGGCGAAACGAGACACGAGTCCCGTGGAAGAGGAAAAGGCACATGTGCAGCGGTTTTTTTTAATGGGCAAAATGTACTTACCAACGAAATAGGACACCGCAAGAGGAGGGGGGAACGCGCCGCTCCTCTTCGCCTCCACGCCTCTGTCTCTGTCTGAATTTTTCCCACAGCGATCTTCGTGGGTTGCGTCGAAAATTTTCAGATTCCTGCACTCGCTGTCGTCCCCCCCCTGGACTGGTTGCCTTCCAGTCGTTCGACTCATGCGACTGTGTTGCCCTGAATGTCGCCTGCCGCTCTCATCCGGGCGTTTAGGGATTGAGCCGTCGACTCAGTACCGCTCAGGATGACAGCTTTTAGATGAAGGAGGGGGAATAACGTGAGACAGGGAAGGAAAGGGAGAGAGAGAGAGTGGTGGTCAGTCTAGTGGTGGTACCATATGAGGGGTGAGAGGGGGAATTACAACAATACGATTAATATGCGCATAATTTGCATCTCTAAATGTGGTTTAATTTTTTTTATTCAGAAGATATCCGAGTGATCATCCAATCGCATTCATTTTTTATTTTATTTTTTTAATTAACATTTTCAACGAGTGTATGAACTTTGCTTTAAATCAGTGTTTGCTCATTGCCCTCTTGAGATAAATGCCAGGAGGCCCATCGAATAATACCCGTTCAATGCATTTTTCCTGGTAAGGATGACACAACCAACAACCGGTCACGCTGAACTGAGTGTACCCTCAGATCGAGTTAAGAGCAAACACACTGTCCTGTTCAATCCCTGGATTGGTTTTTATGGTCGGGACTGAACGGATGAGTGCGAGCTCCTCGGTAGAAAATCGATTAATTGGCCACAGCGTTCATTGACCTCACTCTTATCCTGTGCCTTAGAGGTGAAATGCGGGCTGTTTGGTTTCAGGGGTGGATGGTAATGTTTAATCCGTCCACATATTGTCATTTATAATGACTGTAGCCACGTGCGCAAGGCATAAATGTGTTACATAACCGGCCGAGCCAGTCAACAACAGTGGGTGGAAGGGGGGGGGGGTGTCGTTTGGAGGGTAATTAAACCTCAATTCAGGGATTTCTTAGACACATGGATATATTGAATATTTAGAAAATTGAAAAAAGAAACTCCTCCCAATTTGATCTCTTGCACCACACCTTCCCAGTTTATACCTTTGAAGAGTGCCTTCAAGGTTTTATAAAATCACACTCTGAATTTCCAAAATCCCTGTAGCCATGATGTCTGAGTAGCGGTGTGCATAATCTGAGAAATAATTTCTCTTTTCATTTATACAAATGCTGGCTCTTGCTGAAACATGCTTCTGCTTCATTCAACCTCTGTTGGGAAGGGACAACTGACTCTACCTTCTCTTCATTTTCACCCACACCTTGTTATGTCAGCGTTATTATTCCACCCATCTCATCTTAACCCCATATTAACTATGACAACCTACACAACACCACAGCCTGACAGACAAAACCAAAGCTTACTGGCCAGATCCTCCCATAGATACTCCTAAGGACACACAAAATGGGCTTTTCCTGTTTTCATCCTTTGAATTATATAAGGTCTCAGGGCAGCTTCACGGAAATGATAACACTTTTTTTAATGCCTATTATTAAACATTAGCATACACCCATTTATTACTGCCAATATAGACTATAATACTCAACACAAGATAGAGATTAGATCAGATTAGACAGATTACAGTTGTCATAAATGAAACATTGTGGTCAATGTGATGAAAAGGTCATAGCACTGGATGGTGCTTTATAGGATAAAGCAAGTTATCTCATGTCTCACCAACATTTTACTGTAAAATTTTAAACATTTTTGTTATTATCCCTAGCATCCCTATTATATGGTGGTACTGTGGTTTGCAGTGTCACCTTACAGCAAAAAGCTCCTGTGTTTGACTCCAGACAGGGGCCTTTATGTGTGGAGTCTGCATGCTCTCCTTGTGTCTGAGTGGGCTTCTTCTGGATACTCTAGCTACCTCCCACCATCCAAAGACACGTATGATTGGTTAGCTGACTATTCTAAATTGGTTGTAGGCATGAATGTCTGTCTCTCTCCATTACCCCTGCAACAGACTGGTGACCTGCTCAGGGTGTACCCACCATGACCTTGAACAGAAGACAAAGAAATTAATGGATTAATTTATATATTATATTATATTATATTATATTATATTATATATATATTTTTTAACATTCTATGACATTCTAGTTAGATTTTTTAAACTTATGGAACACCATCTTTTTTCTTCTTAATAAGCCACTTTCTTTTACCATATTTTATTTTAGTGAGTTATTCTATTTTATTTTATCTAATCACAGCAATTTACCAGCTTAGGGGCAATTAAAATATATTTTATCTTTTAAAATGGAGTTCGTACTTCTTTTATGCATTGGATTAAGTTGTGTTTAACCTGAGTCATCCCAGTGAATGATACCCATGTCTTGAGCCTTTGAACAAAGCAACTTTAATGTTGGGGTTCTTTTCTTCATTTGGGTTCACGCCACAACTTGTCATCCTAATAAAAATCAGTCATCCTCTTGTGCGTCAGCTGTGCTGTCTATTTTTTTAACAGTCACATATCAAATATAATGTCTACATCAGAGTAATATGATAATTGAACCTTTTTGTTTAAGTTATATTTGGTTAACAACCAAACAGTCTCAGTTATTGAAGTAAAAAGAATATAATAGCAAACTTCAGGATTCGCAAACAGATCATGTACGTAAAAGCCAGCGATGAAACCACAGCTTAGCGTTTGTCACACTGGATATTGTGCACATTCTCACAAGTCTCATGTCCAGGCAGGCTTGGTTGGGTGTGGTGTTTACCACATTGTCTGAATTCATTCCCACCACTCGCACAAACCTTTATGCTAAAAATGCGTCATGCGTTGTGTAATATTCATGTTTTCTCCAAATAAACAACCTGTTTTCGTAATATTAACAGCCATACTGATCAGTGTGACTCAAGACTGCACGTCATACATACAGCTATCTTTTGTTATAAGCCAGGACTTCCCAAAGTGTGGGGCCCGCCCCCTGGGGGGGGGGCAGAGCCGTCGCGGGGGGGGCGCAGAACCATTGCGGGGGTGAAAAGGGAAAAAAAACAACGCTTGGACACTGCTAGCACGGGAAGGCCACACAAACGCAAAGCAGGAGATAAAGCATAGCTGAATATGTTTCCAAACCAACTTCATTCTAAGCCAAAGACTAGAAAATATGGTGAAGCATATCTTCCCTTTGGCTTCACCTGCACAAGTGCCAAGGTAGGTCTCCCCTGCATAATTGGTTTTCCCTTTGTTGGGAGCAGCGCTGGGCTCTTCAAGTCACGGACAAACAGTGTCCGACATTCTTGATTTTTAGTTCACAAACACTTGTTGTAATGACTAACTACTCCTGACATTTTGGAGATGTTAGCTCTTTATACAGTAAAGTTACAGCGGGATACAAATAATATCAGGCTGATACTGCCACGATTTGTTCCCTCTGTCTAAATCACGGACAAACAGTATCCCACAGCTGTTTATGTTGTTAAACCCATTTTGCACAGAGAGGCATTTTTTGAATGAGCAATGTTGAATATTATTACACAGGGGGGAAAAAAACTACATGTAAAATAATTACACCTTGAGGCCTCTGCCTTTGTAAATAGAGGGACATTAACTGCGTGTGTATATGTAAGCATGTAAAACCTGAAGATAGTCAGATTAACAGTATTTTGTCTCTATCTGCCATTCTGCAATTCATCTCACGTAAACAATAACGTGGCGCACAGCTGACGTGAAAAAAGGCACATAAATAGTGATTATTTGCAATCGCCATAATGACTATATGGGTTACTCGTCTTTCCTCTTGCTCCTCCTTGTCCTTGTCGTCCTCTTCATCCTACTTCTTCACCTCCACGTCCTCTTCCTCGGCCTCCTCTACTTCTCACTCTTTCTGCTCCCTCCATTGTACTCCGCACACACAGCTTACCTGTATTATAGTGCTTAGGCTGATTGCAAAGTGAACTAATTATCTAAAAAAGTTTTCACATGTGAAAGTGTGCCAGACAGTTGGCAAATTAGTGTTAATGATAGCCATACATGTGTATACTTTTGCTAGGAGTGTGTTGGAAATTTGGTAATTGAGTGTTGTGCAGTGAATTGTGCCTACAGTTTTGCAAAGTGTGTGTTACAAAATTGCAAACTGAGTGCAAAGCAGTTTTTGTGCTTTTAGTTTTGCAAACTCAGTGAGTGGTTTTGCTATAAGTCTGAATAGTTTTAGAGATTGTGCTACAGGAATCACAGTTAGGGTTTAAGCATTCAGAAAAAACTGTAATATAGCAGATATTTGCTGCCATCTAGCGGAAAAACAGGACATATTTCACTGACGATGGCTATTACAAAAAGTTGATTCAGTTGGCTATGTTGTGTC
>NW_024582415.1:1293840-1309986 GCF_018398535.1 Haplochromis burtoni
CAAATAAACAGAATTAGCTTTTTGGGATTTCCTTCCCTGGGATGATTCAGCATGCATCAAGACTAACAATGGTTGCTTTTCTTTTTTGGTCATCATTTCCTTTATTGCACTATCTTCATAACTGTATGTGTACAGTACCCGTGGAACCACACACCTTTCTTTTGACAAGGATGTACGAAATAGAGATTTGATCTATTCTGGGAATGTAGAGGCACTACAATGATTTTATAATTATGGTAAATGGACTGATTCTTAGATAGCGCTTTTCTACTCTTCTGAGCACTCAAAGCACTTTACACAACTTGTGCATTCACCCAAGCACATTTTCTTAGTGCTTTCTAACTAACATTCACACACACATTCATACTCCGATGGATGCATTGGAGAGCAATTTGGGGTTAGTATCTTACCCAAGGATATTTGGCATGCAGACTAGGGGAAGCCAGGAATCGAATCACCGATCAATAGATGACCTGCTCTGCCACCTGAGCTATAGCCACCCACAATTAAATGACGCCTCACAGCAAGAAAGTCGTATGTTCATATCCACTTGATGGCTGAGGTCTTTCTATGTGGAGTTTTCATGCTTTCTCTGTGCCTGTGCAGGTTCAGGACAGACAAAAGACCAGCTTTTCCATCATTTCCAGTCTTTGTGTTAAGTTAAGCTACTCAGGTGTTGATGGTAGCTTAATATTTACAATACAGACATGAACTTGGTATGGATCACTTCACCTAACAGCCAAGATGGGGAAAAAAACCCCAAAACAAAAAAAGGGTGTCCTTTTACTCATATTGTTTCATGCTTTGAATGTCCATGCAGAAAATCCTTTTATCCCTGTCCTACATGTTGAGACAATGTCCCACATTGTGATTCACTTTAACTGAACAATTGTGAACACCTGACTCTCTCTAGAAGCATGTGGTCGAAAACGAGATGTGCTGATTGATAGTGTGGAAGATGATTACCAGAGTTTGATCTGTCAAAGCTCTACATGAAGGGATCAGTGCTAACAGTGGTTAGCACTGTTGCTATCACTGCTGCCTCACAGGAATGAGGTCCTCGGTTCAAATCTGCCATGTGGAAGGGGCCTCTCTGTGTGGAGTTTACAAGTTCTCCCCCTAGCAGCATGGGTTCACTCCAGCCTCCTCCCACAGTCCAAAAACATTCAGTTAGTGGGGCTAAGTTAATTGCTGATTCTAAAACATCTGTCTGTGTGTTAAGCCTGTGGCAGACTGGGCTCCAGGACAGCTGGGATAGGCTTCAGGTCCCTGTGACCCTGAACTGTATAAGTGGAAGATAATGGATGGATGGAATATAGGAGTGTACAAAGACTTGAGACTATACATACTTTAGCTCATATGTGCTTATTGCAATCAGATAAATTACAGCATATTCGTTTTCCCTATACTTAAACTCTAACCTGTATAACTTTTGTGAGATTTTAGCCAAACATTTATCAAAATTTCAGACTACACACACCACTCCATTATGGCACAACCACACTCTTTGACCCTCATCTTGTTTATTGGGCTCTGGCCTCCCTGCTCACATATGGGCTGTGTTTGCCATTACAGTTGCAGCTCATTTCATGAATGCACTCCCAGGCAGTGCACACAACAAAGGAGGCCAGCTCTTCCTCATAAGCCAAAAGATGTGTAGTGTGTAATGCAGAGTATCATTCATCATCGTCTACACGCTTCCCTGCCCCCCTCTCTCTCACACACACAAACACACACACACGCACACACACACACAAACATGGCGGCCTCTGTTTCACCGCTACGCTCCTCCTTCAGGATTTGTAGCCCTTTAACGTTACACCATCACTGCTGCCGGGCCAAACTGCGGATGCACAGAAAATGCGAGAGTCAAAAGAGACATCTACACGAGTCGGCGACGAGGTAAAACGCAGCACGTCTAAAACAATGCTGGTTTTTCTTTTATTATACGGCATCACTTTGCGCAGGGCTGAACGACGCTTCAGGTCCGGCGAAGGCGTGCGCAGCGTCACGTGTCGGTGGGTGGTGATTGACAGCCTGTTTCGCCGTTCACGAAACCTGCGAGTGTAGATTACAGTACAAATTGCAACCATATTTAAAGGGACTATTTTTTCAAAAGACGTGACAGAGTTACATAACCGGCTCACAGCCTCGCCGGCTGAACACAACGCGCTCTATGTAATGTGGACTGTAGCTGATGGAGAGGGCTGTCACCTATGGTTATATCATATTTAGTATATTTATAGCACATTTAAGAACACATAAAATTGTGGTCCCTAAATCAGATGCCTTAATAAAATCCTCACTGGACACTTGAGAACATCTTGCTATTAGTGAATATGAGCCATCTACTCTAATTCTTCCTGGCACAGATTCAAAAAAGTGTCAAAACAATAAGTAGAGATTTTGCTTCATATTGACCAGAGAGCATCACAGAGTTGCTGCACACCCATGATGCAACACTCCTCATCTCAAAGTTGCATTATTGGACTGAAAGCAGTGACTGTGGAGGCTATCTGGCTATCTGAGCACTGACTCACTGTTATGTTCAAGAAACCAGTTTGAGATGATTAAAGGGTAGTTACGGATGTACATAGTCAGCAACAATGCTCTGGTTGGCTGTGGTGTTTAAAGAATATTCAGTTGGTGTTAAGAGGGCAAAGTTTGTCAAGGAAATATCCCTCACACCGTTACATCACTGGAAGCATTCTGAACTGTTGAGACGAGGCAGGATGGATGCATGCTTTAGTGTTGTTTATGCCAGGTTCTGACCCTACCATCGACTGTTTTCAGTCTACAGTTGTCCAATTTTGGTGAGCCTGTGTGAATTTCAGCCTCAGTTTCCTCATCTTAGCTACAGGAGAGAAACCGGCTGTGGTCTTATAAGCTTTGTTACTGGAAGTATTCACTCACTTAGCCAAATCACTGAATTCCGGTGTCCCTATCACTTTTGTGGCGACAGGGGTATAAAATGGCAGGTCATGGGTAATAGCTGTCAGTAATACAAATTTAAAACCAAGAATATCCAAAAGTAGATTCTGGTCATCTGGATGTAGCGTTTTCAGTGGGAGAAACGTTTCGTCACTCATCCAAGTGAGTTCTTCAGTCTCAGCTGACTGCAGGTCAGCTTGAAAAGTGAATTTGTCACTGTTAAATTCATCTTTCATCTTTCCCGCAGTGTATTAGTGCATTAATTCATGTGTTTTCTCTTTATCTTTCCAGGCATGCCGCTGTGGTGATTTCCGGAACAGAGTTAGCTCGTCAGCTCCACAGAGAAATCCAGCGTGATGTGGAAGAGCTGGTAGCTCAGGGCAACATGAGACCACACCTAGGTGTGGTCTTAGTGGGTGACGACCCAGCCAGTCACACCTACGTTAAGAACAAGACCCGCGCAGCCAGCATCCTGGGTCAGATATGAGCAGCACATGCATTCTTAAACGTGTATTCATAAAGTATTTCATGCATATCTAAAAACAATAAATATAACTAAAGTAGCACATATTTTATGCATACACAGATACATATGTTCAGACGCACTTGCTTAAGCAAAAGTAACATACATTTAAAATAATCAAAAATAAAACAATGTGTATTTAAAATAATCATGCAAAAGTACACAACTACATCTTCATGGTTTAGGTATATGTGTTTATGTGTTCTCCAGGTATTTCCAGTGATACAGTGGTGCGGCCCAGCACAGTGTCTCAAGAGGAGCTGCTGGAGCTGATTGACAAGATGAACCGTGACTGGAGGGTCAGTGGCTTATTGGTGCAGCTCCCACTTCCAGGTGAACAAAGGCACCACTGCTCCAGAGGTGTCCTCCATGACATCATGTTAACTGGTCTTTACAGTTGTGGTGATTCTGCTTCCATAGTCGATGGATATTGTGTGCATAAAATTTTATACGTACAGAATTTGTATTGGAGTGATTTCTGGTGACTGTGGGGCCCACATGACTGCAGTGAACTCATTATCATTTTTAAGAAACCAGTTTGAGATTATTTGAACTTTGTGACGTGACACGTAATCCTGCTGGAAGCAGCAATCAGAAGAGGGGTACACTGTAGTCATAAAGGGATGGTCAGACTCCTCAGGTAGGCTATATAGTGTTTAAACAATGCTCTGCTGATACTAAGGGGCTCATGTCGAGTTCTGACCTTATCATCTGAATGCTGAACAGAGTCACTTGTGAGTCTATTATGTTTCAGTTCTTTGTACAGTTCTTCACATGATATACAGTACCTGAGCTTATGTTCTGCTCCCTCTGATTTTAGAGCACATAAATGAGAGAGCAGTATGCAACGCCATCGCTCCAGAGAAGGATGTGGATGGCTTCCATATTGTGAACATCGGTAAGCTGTGCCTGGACCAAAGATCCATGGTGCCAGCCACTCCTGCAGCTGTCTGGGAGATCATCAAAAGAGCAGGTATGCCTCCCAGTATTCTCCAAAGCATTTACTCAACTTAATATCTATAAATGTTTGTCATGGGTATTTTTTAGCCTTGCCATTCGCTCTGTTTTTTGAACCTACGATGGCATGATCCCTAAATTTGAACTGAATGTTCAATTCCAAAGAATGTAAAGTTAACTCTAGAAGCAATAACAGAAGTAGGTATTATATGTCCATTTCTATGCATCTCAGATCCACTAGGTGGCGCCTAATATCCTTTCTTCCATCTAAATCTAAATTTCATCTGTTCTTTGACTTTCATTAGTTTTAACATGAAATAAAAGTATAATGTTTCAGTTTTCTGAAAAAGTGTGAAAGTTATTTGAAGTAATGTGTGTAAAACTTTATATTTAACAGATGTTGTTATTAAAACATTATTTGAATAAAATAGTAGGACGTTAGTTCTTAAAATAAAACTATTCTTACTGGGATGTGAGAACAGTGTCTAGAATGGCAAGAAACCCCTTGGTTATCATACCAAAGGAGTGGGGGATTGAGGTGCGGCTAAGCCTTGGCTGCCTTTGAGGTTAGTTCAGTTGTCGTAGGAATGCTTAAGGGTTTTATATCATCATGAAATCAGCTTATCGGCTGTGACAGAGCTTTTGGAATCCTCCATCCCACATAGTGCTGAAGCAGATATCTCTTTATAGATTACATTGAGAGCTGAAGGATGAAGGGTTTGGCGTAACTCACTTGTCTGTCTGAATGACTGGAATGTTTCAAACTCTAAGTTATGGAAATACACAATTCTGATGAACTTGAACACTATACACTATGTGTATATAATTATTTGAGCTTGGTTTTGGTTTCAAAGGTGAAAATGGTCCGAGAGAAGTGTGACTGAATTCTTTAAGCCTTGTAACAAACCTTTCTGCTGGCTCTATCGACCTAGCTAAGACAATGCAAGTGAAAACAGATGCAAGTTTTTAATAATTACTGTATTCATAGAAGCTAAAATATTATCCAGTACCCCAAATCACCGGTTTAAAAAGTAATGGCTCCTGTTAAATAGTTATCCATAGAGTCATAAAAAAATAAGGTTTTCACAGGACTCTATGCTGTCATTAAATGTGGCATTGTGCATTTGCCATTATTCCAGAAATCTTGTGGTTTGTTGACAAGTAAGAGGCTTTCTCTTGATAAACATTCCAGACAAGCCAGGTATGTTCACTCTTTTGTTAACTGAAAGGTCATGAACTTTAACATTTAACACAGTAACTAAAGTCTGTAGAGCTTGAAATGCAGGTCTTGAGTTTTTACAGTTTCTCTGAGCACTGCATGGTCTGACTATGGGGTGAATTTACTGGGATATCCACTCCTGTGAATAATGTGGTACTATACACCTCAATTCTGCTTTTATAGAGGTCATCGCACTTGTTGATGAAGTGCATTTGATTAGGTACCTGTTTGCTATTTACCTTCTTAATTCCTATTAAACCAGTGGGGATGCATTTAGTTTATCACAGGACTGCATAGAGTCCTTCAGAAACAAGTCATACAATATCAGAGATGTAAAGCTTGAGTTTTTATATTCTTCTGAAAGGTTTTAGGGATTTCAAGATACATTATCGCAAAATTTGGAGAAGCCTTGAGGTTCCTCTGGAGTTAGTAGTGTTTTTACTTGCCAGCCTTCTGTGCACGTCATTTATGCCCAGTATCTGTTGGATTGTGGAGTTACCGAAAGAGATACTAGATGACACAAAGACCAAGGAAGGAAGGAAGGAAGGAAAAAATCCCATGAATCTTTTTCTTGTAACTTTTTTGACATCATAGGATGATTCATTGTTGTACTCTTTGGGATATTTTGAAACTCTGGAAGGATTTCAAACTTTATAGACTTATCTGGCTTAATATTCTTCTTCCTTATCACTTCTGAAATTTCTGGTCGTTACCACATATTGTGCTGCTGGTAATTCCTTTTAGGCAACTTCATACTTCTGAAAATTGTTTATATGCCATGGTTTCAGGCCTGGGTGTGTCCAGTCCAGCTGCAGCCCGTTATCAGCTTTTTTTTTGACTACAAGGGCAAAAATCTTTTTTTCTCACATATACTTTGTAATTTTAAACACTCTTTCCGCTTCGATACTTAGATTTGTTATTTCAAACTATCACTACACAACAAGCATGCTCAGGTTGACTTTTTAAAAATTGGACAGAATTTGGTATGACATAAAAAACAAATAGAAAACAAGAAGGGTTTAGATCAGGTTTAGCAGCATAATTGGTATTTAATACAAATTTCATCAGCAAATTGTGATATTGGCCTAATTGATGACACCTATGTTAACTTCTTAATAGTTTTTGCTTGACAATTTAGCTTCAGGGAGAGTCAGTTTCTCTCTACTTGAGCAGTACAGTGAATCTAGCATATTTTATCATTTCTCTGTCCAGGTATTGAGACTGTGGGGAAGAATGTCCTTGTTGCTGGTCGCTCCAAAAATGTTGGAATGCCCATTGCAATGTTGCTGCATACTGATCGCCATCATGAGCGTCCTGGAGGTAAGAAAATGCATTTGGATGTCTGTGTGGCTTATCTGCAATCTGAGTCAGCATTGTAATAAGATTGGCGTGCTGCTCTTTGTAGGATTGGTGTTTCACCATTGTGGCTTTCCCTGAAGGATGTTTGATGTTTGAGCTTTTGCCAGGATGTGAGCAATAAATTAAAGCTTTATTGTTTCCTCACCTTTTTAATCAAACAAAAAACTGCTGATGAATGTCCTGCTGAGGAACAAAGAAAAAAATCTGGGAGTGTGAAGGAAAATCACAGGGTGAGACTTTTGGCACTGGAAGACAGATCAGCCCCTTATAAGGGTGCAGGAAGAAGGGATTGGATTTGGAAAGGTATTGCATGTTCAGATGAAGCAACAAGATGTGCTTAACATTTCAAAGTACAGTGTTATTGCAGGTCAGAACAACGCAAATGGGAACATAACTCACTCAAAGCTGCATACCAAAGAAAAATTAGGAGATCAAAACACTGCAGTTGTCCCTAAAGTCATCGCTAAAAGGATAAAACGTTCTTTATTCATCCACATCAAATTAGGTCAGGGGACTGAAATATGCTATACAATTTCTGAAAGTAAATGATTGAGACCCAGTCCATGTCCTTCCAAACTATGTCGTGTGTACATATTGCAAATTGAGAACCATTTTTAAGTTTTTGAAATCAGGCTATTTTGAAATTTGAGTCTTTTAAAAGCCCTTAATGGCTACTACTGACCTTGTAGCTGAAATTGGTTGCACTGTTAAAACATATGAGTTGTAATGAGTTGCTTGGAAACATCTATGCCAGGGTTTTAGTAATGCAGTATGCAAAAACAAACTTAAAGGCAGGTATTATCTTTTGAAACTGTACATATTTGTTTAACTTTACCTTTTACCTTTAGAATCACTTGGAACTGCACCAATGCTATTTGTTTATTTAGTTAAACATAAGCATAATCCTAATTAATTTCAGGTATGTTGTGCCATCCTTATGTAAAAAATCTTTTAGTTTTACATTATATTATTATTGTAAAGCCCATAACAGAAAACTGTATTGTTTATTCTATTGGTAGCTGCGCCATCTATTACCAAGTTTTGTCAGTTTATTAATCATCAGTGATTCCTGGATGATGGATGGTATAAATAGTTAATGAGAACTTATAATCTGTAAGAACTTGTTCTTACAGATACTTGGCAATCTTTAAGATTGAACTTATGAACTGGTGCAGCCAGTTCCAGGTCTTCTGAGCCTTACACCCAGATCAAGATTAACACATATTTGTGAGGCACGTGACATGGACAGAAGAAATAGAAAGTTCTTGATCATAAGACGATATTAAGGAGAGGAGAGGAGAAGAGAGCAAATATCAATGTATCAATAACTATTCATATGTCATAAACTCCAGCTTCCTCCCATGGTTCAAAGACAATTGGTCAGTGGGGTTTGGTTAACTGGTGAATCTAAATTGCTCATAGGTGTGAATGTGAACGGTTGTCTGTCTCTATGAGTTACGCTTGTGTTTCTGTTTGTCAATCCGATCAATGAGTCTGGGTTTTGCGGTTGCGAGGAGAACGGTACTTGTCTGACTGCTTTGTGGTGTGGGATTGTTTTTCAGGAGTTGGGCTTGGCCACTTAGTTTCAGTGAAACGCTTTATCATTTTGTGGGAACAGTTTGCGGATGGCTCTTTCCTGTTCCAGCATAACTGCGCACCAGTGCACAAATCAAGGCCCAGAAAGACATAGATGAGCGAGTTCGATGTGGAAGAACTTGAATGGCCTTCAGAAAGTCCAGACCTCAACCTGATAGAAAACCTTTGGGCTGAATTAGAGCAGAGACCCCAAAGTTGTCCTTCAAAATCAGTGTCTAGAAGCATAAATGTGCAAAAATGTACATGCACATACATTCAGGTAACGTCAGGAATTTATAAATCATTTCAAAGAGTCAAAAAGAAGCATGGAGAGGCTCAGAATCTAAGGTATTTGAGTTCCATTGGAACGTTTGCACAGTGTGGGATGACTTGAGTTTCCCTGTCTTACCTGAAACACAAAGAATCTTTTAAAGCATTGTCACAAGGAGGAAGAGACACATCCGGCGCAAAAAGAAACTGATAGATACCACACGGATGCCTTAAGTTGTGGGAAAACACTCCCAACCAAATATTGAGTGCATAAATGTACAGATTTTTCAAAGGTTGGACATTTTTGTATTGAAAATGTTTTTTTAATGATCTTATTTTAATGTTCTAACTATTCTGATAATGCCAGATACTGGATTTCTGATGTTGAAGAGCTATAAGCCATAGTCAATAAAATTGTAACAAAAAAAGATTCATATATTTCACTTTCGAAGTAATGAATATCTGATAAATGAAAAAATAATAATAATTTCTGAATCAAATTACAAGACTTCAAAAAGACTAAATCTGGTCAATGATCTACCAGAACTTTTTCTGTAACTTTAAAAATGTATTTCTTACAATTTAAGTCAGATTTCTTTCAGCAGCTTTTTGTTTACCATGTAGAAATACAGTTAAATATGTAATTTCTTTACACTGTCAGAAAGGGGAGTTTCACTGGCCCGAAACACTGAAGATCAAAGTCGGCTATACGTGGCCCGCGATGTAAAATGAGTTTTACGCTCCTCTTGTACTTGTTATTTCAGGTGTATGCATTTTATCAGAACGTGACACTAAGGTGGACTACCTAGTTCTTGAAAACTAAGTTTGCAAAGAATGGCAACTGAATGTGTGCTTTGTAACTGGATATTAAACTGCAAATATACAATAAGGCTAAAAACAAACTTTCCTATTTTAAAAATCTTCAGTCCCCAGTAAGTGTTTTTTTTTTATAATTCCAAAGGGAAGTTGAATAACCACATTGTTCATAGGTTTATTTCCCACAACACGAGTTGTACAGCTTCACACACATTTCTTCTGGTATGCGATATGCAGGTTTGCTGTGCTGTGACTTGCCTTTTCTTCCCTCTCGTTCTTATCTTCGCAGAATACCTCCGTGGATTACAGCAACAATACTGGTCCTAATACAGTTATGACTTTGCAAGTTGCTCTGACACACCTAAATGGAGATTAAAGTTACTATCACGCATGCTGCATTTCCTCATTGTGTAATGTCTGACTTAGGGTGTCCTTTCCCCACCACTGTCTCATTTTTTTTGTAAAGCTGTAAGAGAACAACAGGTCTCACAGTAATGAAGCAGAAAGAAGAGAATATTTACACTTTAAATGTATAAAAACACTGCTTAGCAGAATCAATATTCTTCATTCCCACAGGAGAACCTTAATTGAATGAATTAATTGAAGGTTAGGTTTTGGCCACATTAACTGTTTGCTGATTATTAACATTAGCACTAATACCCCCCAAAATGCACCACCTGTCAGTACCTGAAGAATGATAGACTAGGTAATAACTTGAAATATTCATATTGAGTAAAAGAAATCTTGCTTCTGGCACTTTGAGCATGTAGAGACACCAGCTTTAGAACAGTTTAAAGGAATGTCATTGACAGGATAACCTTCACTATCAGCATTTTTAGAAGTATTGAAAGATGTCCTTTCATGGTTAATTTGCCATGTTTTGGCTAAGTAAGTTTTTATACATATTTTTAAAACCCTGATGTGGCATTTTATTCATATACATTGAATGTAGGAGGTGATGTAGGTGATAGATATCTCCGAGACCAAGAAGTGTAAACCAAGAAGTGGTGGATTAACCACAACATGTCCTTTTTCCTCTTAGGTGATGCCACAGTGACCATTACCCACAGATGTACTCCAAAGGAAAGGCTCAAAGAGCTAACCCGCCTGGCTGACATCATTATTGCAGCAGCAGGTAAACGTATCAGGACCACAGTAAAACATATCTGTCAGTTTTTTCCACAACTAAAGAACTACCGAAGTGACATATGTCATACCCAACAAAACGTCTTTCAAATGAATGGAGTGACACATGCAAACTAGTTCAGGCAGGCGGTTTGGGTTGTCCTGCATCTTGCATTCATGACAACCCTCACTTTCGTCACGTAATTCGTCGCCATTTACTTCAATCAATTTAAGCTGAAAAATTTCCAGTGTTACCCTGTGTTGTGTCACTGACACTGCTGCCATGCATCACTGGCTGTTATTTCATCACCAGCGTCTAGCTGTAGGCTCCAATGTAATGTTTATGAGCTGCTGCTGTAATAAATCAACAGTTTCTGGTGTCAGTTGTCATACTAACTGTATTAAGTATTGCAAAACGATTCATAGGATTTAACATCACATCAACTGGCTGTACGCTTACAACCAACCATCACTGTCATAATTTGCTAATCTGCCAAGGCATTTCTCAGTCAGTGTTTTGGTTGAATAATGTCACTGTTTTTGAAAAATTGACATCAGTGATGTCATTTTTGTCCAAACAAGAGTCAAAACTAGGAACTTGGGATCACCTGATTTTCCTCAAACAATTAGTACATTTTCACTCATTATTCAAGTTGTGCTATTCGTTATTTTGCCCACTAAAAAATGTTCAGCGTGTACTGCAAAGAAATGTATCTACAGTCATGTGAAAATTAAAGATTTATAGGATTTGCAATCCTGTGAGAAACTAAGTACGCCCATAGTGCTTCCACAGGAATTAGTACTAATCACTTGCTCATCATCAAGTGTGATCAGCTCTGTAAAAGCAGAATTGATGGGTGTAATAACAGTGCCGCAATTGTCACAGGAGTCCATGTCCCAGTAAATTCACCCCAAGTTCAGACCATGCACAAAAGAAACTGCAAAACACTACAGAGCTACACCTCAGACTCTGCAGGTCTCAGTTAGCATGTCAAATGTCATTGTTGTACAATTAGAAAAAGACTGAACAAGCATGGTTTGTTTGGAAGGGTTGCCAGTAGGAAGGCTCTTCTCCCTGAAATGAACATGGCTGCACAGCTTAGGTTTGCAAATCTGAATCTGAACAAACCAAAAGGTTTCTGGAACAATGTCCTTTGGACAGATGAGACTAAACTGGAGATGTTTGGACATAATCCACAGCAGAAAATTTAAAGAAAACCTAATTAGCACAACACCTCATATCAGGTAGAAGTCTGATGATTTTGGTTTGTTTTGCAGCAAAATGACCTGGGCACATTATAGTCCTTGAGATGACCGTGAACTTTCTATACCAAAGTATTCTAGGGTGTATGAAACCATCTGGCTGACCGCTAAAGCTTTGCCCAAACTGGGTATTACAATAAGACAGTGATCCCAAGCACAGCAGCATATCTACAACTGACTGAAAATGAAAATAATCAAGGTGTTGTGTGTGAATGGTAGTTAGAAAGCACTTCAAAGCATAGAAGACATTGCCTTTATGAATGGGTGAATGTGGCTTGTCGTAAAGAGTGCTTTGAGTAATCAGGGAGAGTAGAAAAGTGCTATATAAGAATCAGTCCATTTATCAACTAAAGCAATGTTGTACATAAGAGTGGGACAAAATTCTGACACAACAATGTGAGAGACTGAGAGTCATTCAGAAATAATGACTTCAAGTTACTGCTACTGATTGTAGTTCTACGAGCTACTGAATCATGAGGTGTACTCACAGAACTGCAGAGAGTTCTATGAAAACTTTCCTTTTCACATACAGCTTTTACTTACTTACCTAATCTGTAATAGGCTACTTGTTTGTATGCAGTCATTATTATACTGAACTAGGGTATCATTTGTTTTTGCTTTAGAGAAACTGGATTAACCCATTTTAAAAGAAGAGTTTAAAATATATTGAGAGCAAACATCCATATTTTGTGAATTTTCTTGCTAACCCTAGTTTTTTGGATAGAAAACCCTACATTAAGAAAAGCAGTGCCAGTTATATGGCATTACTAAAGAGGTTCTACCCTCCAGTGTGCATTCCTTTCCGTCAGTTTCAGATTACTTTTCCTGTGTTGGAACAGGTGTACGTGGATTTATGTTGGCTGATTATGCAAAAAGGAGGAGATGTTGTGAAAAGTGCTCACCAGCCCTTACTTGAAGCGAGCTTCTTGGAATCAAAATAATAAAAGGCGACATTTCCGCCTGTTACTCTACCCCATCTGTAGGCATTGATTAAAACTTTCTGGAAGAACAGTAGTGCTTTGTTTGTTTTTTGCGTGCTGGAACGTGCAGCCATTAATCAATACAGGGCTGTAATATTAGATGAAAGATTCTTTATTAACGCAATGCAGCGATGGGTGCCATGTCTTACTCTGTTTGTCATAAATGGGCTTTTTCCTGATGAGTCACACCTCAATTTCTTTTCATGCTGCAAATGCTTGGTTTTGATTTTGAAGTACTAACTGCATGTACATCATCTCTTTCAGCTGTCTTTGTGTCTTTTGGGAAACGGCACGTGTTTTGGTTGTGTTAAAAGCAAAACGTATGCTGAGGGATTAACTGGTTGTGTAATCTGTAGTAATTGCAGTTAATAGGCTTGGCATTTAGTTTTGTTATACCCTGTCATGGAAGTTTTATGCTGGCTTTATATGAGCAGTTCTAGTTTAGCTAGACAAACCTGTTATTTAATTATTTAATTATCCAACTGAATTTGGGGCCCATTATTAATTAACAATAATAAATGTGTGAGGAGATCAAATTGATTGTTATCAAATATGATGTGATGATTATTTGAATATTTGTGTTTTAATTCAGTTTTAATGTCCATGGTCCACCCGACAAAAGAACAATCAACTGTGATTCCAAAGATTTTTTTTAGATTTCATGAATAATTGATCTGTTATTAAATTCAGTACTTCCCCTAACACAAGAATAAGATTTAAAAAAACATTTTAAAGCATTTAAAGAAAACGTTTCAAAGTAGTTCTCGTTTGTCACCATAACCTTGGTTTCTTTACGTAGGTGTTCCTGAGCTGATCACAGCAGATATGGTGAAAGAAGGTGCAGCAGTCATTGATGTGGGTATAAATCGCATCAAGGATCCAAACACAGGAAAACTTCGGCTCATTGGTGATGTGGACTTTGAGGGTAAATGAAAAAGAAGTTAACTGTGTCACAGTTTCTTCTATACTGCTGACATTCTGAAAACAATGTATACCTGTCTGTCGACTTTATTCTTCTTGGGAAACTGTCTCCAAGTCAATTGTTGTGGCATGTTGTAGGAGTGAAGGAGAGAGCAGGTTTCATCACACCTGTCCCCGGAGGGGTGGGTCCAATGACGGTCGCCATGCTGATGAAGAACACTGTGACTGCTGCCAGAAACGCACTGATGCATTAGACACACACACACACACACCTACACCTAGACACACACACGCGTGCACACACAGTATAAAGATATTTATTTTAACAAGGGCAGACATCATGCAGACATGCAGATATAGATGCATACATTTATATAGGCACCCGCACAGGCAGACCTCCTGCCAAACATCTAACACAGTTTTATTTGAACATCTGTGAACTCAAGACTCAATACCTGCTGGGAAATCTACTTGATATGTATTGCGTTTATAATATTTATTTATTCATTTATTTATTAAGTTATTTATTTCAGCTTTCACTTTTTAAGAATTTATATTAATATTTTTTCTACTGATGTAAGTTTGGTTCATTTTGAGCATAATGAAATAAAAACATTTCAGTTCCAAAGTTTTTTTCTATTTAGTTTTTTCATGATTTCCAAAAGTATTTTGTTGTGTGTTTGTTCTGCTTTTGAGTGTAGTGAGACAGTAAAGCTCAACCATGATTACGGGTTATGCATCTTAAACATTAGGCTGCTGATTCCTGATCTAACAGACAGCTTTTCATTTCCTTATCGCATCCTCTGCAATGCCTCAAATCCAAAAATAGGGAAGTTCTGAAAAATGAATGTAACCAGTGAAAAGATTCCCCAAAGACATTTCATCTTTTGATCATCATAATAATTAGATAATTAATCTATAGATTTCTGTATGGCTATCCATTTTCCTAATGATGGCACTGCTCCACTGTCTTAAGGCTAGAGGCAGGCCATCTTGGACTACTTGTCAGTTTTGCCCCCTTCCTGATTTCTCAGTTTTTTTTCTCTCCATATTTGTCACACTTACATGTATCAGATGTTAACACGAATTTTAATAATAGTCAAAGATAACTCATGTAAATAAAAATTACATTTTAAAATGATAACTTAATTTATTAAATAAGAAAAAAGCTATTTAAAGCTACCCGGCCCTGTGTAAACACATCTTCAGCTAATTCTGGACTCTATGGCGGATAATTTATATTTGAAAATGATATCTCATGCTCCCTGAGTCACTCTTATAATTTGAGCTAGATGAAGCAGCATTGCCATCTAGAAATGTGCCTGTACTATAAAAGAAGAAAAGAAAATCTACTGATGGAAAAGCCTGGTGATTGAGTATGTTCAGGCAGCCGCCTGACCTCAATATTTGGGAACGTAATATAGGTAGCTGTGGGACAGTAAAATATAATGGTGGCTCCACACCAGTTTGCAATGCAATCCCCAAAGGATTTGTGTTTTCTCCCAAAAATGAAGCGGTTGTTCGGTTGTCAGGTGAAAGTGTAAACCATATCACTTTGGAGCCACCTCCTTAAGGTGATAGTGAAAAACAAAAAGCAAAAAAACAAACAAAAACAGTAAACACATAATTGAAGAGTTCATCTAGAAATGCTTGGCCCCCTATCAAATTTTTTGATAAAACTTTTAATTAATCTAATTCTAATGTGCTGTAACCTGTCTCTATCTAATTCTCTCTTCACGTGTTAAGAGGCCAAAGAAAAATAAAGCTTCCATTGTGATCACGCTGATGAAAAAAGAGAGGATTTCCCAACATCCGCTGTCAGTGAAGCAACTTTACTGGACTGTGAAACTGATTGAAAGTCACCCAGCCAGTGTTCTTCAGAAGCACTTGCCTCTGGGGATCTCGTGCCTCCCCCATAGGCTTTGTCTCTGCATGCCTATGAAGTAAATGACTTGATTCAAGTCGAGTATCAAAAGGAAATACTTTTCATTTTTCAAAAGAAAAAAAGCCTTCAGTGTTTTGATTGGCTGTGAAAATCTGGATAAATAAGCTCAGCGCAGACCTGTTGGTCACACCTGTGCAGGCAGAAGGAGCTGAACACATCACATCACCAAAGGACAACATGGTCACACAAAGACAGACGTACCTGGAGAAACGTAAGTTTCCAGTTTGTTCTGTGATAGAGCCATGAAGCAAGAAAAAAAAAA
>NW_024582415.1:1310006-1342359 GCF_018398535.1 Haplochromis burtoni
TTTTTTTTATGTATAAATGATAATAGTAAAGGAAGAAACTTGTTAGGAAAACTGAAAAATGCATAGAGTAAAAATAAATCATCTATATGTTTAATATATTTTCTACATTATTTTCTTTGTTTTTTACAGCGTTTCTGCCGGCAGTGACGGTGCTGGTGCTTTTGGCTGCAGCAGGACATTCTGCAGTGGTGAATGATAATCTCCAGACCAAAGCACCGCCTCTGTCAAACTCATCTCTGACCACTCAGTTTAGCAACAGTGAGTGTTTTAAGTTTGAGTTTTGTGACGGTGTAGAAACACATGGCATTACAGTGCTTTATCCCTGACATATATGAAATCTACAGAGCCCCAAATGTCCCCAGTGACGTCACGATATATGCTTGTTAAGTTGTGGGCACAAGGTTTAAGGTCTTATAACTGAAGCTTATCTGCAGAAGACCGGTGTCAAATAATGCCGCCTGTTAATCAAGGAATTAATAATAAGAATGAATAATTAAAGTCTTATATTTCTGTTAAATTTTTGTTTATGTTGATTGTTTTATTCTCCCTCTCTGCAGGTAGCATGGAGTTGCCTCAAGTCCTACCTTTACACAAGCCATGTAGAAGCGAACATGCTTCTTATTGTGTAAACGGTGGCAAGTGCATGTATCCGCAAGACAGTGACAAACCTTCTTGCATGTAAGTTCTGCAGTATCAGACAGTATCCACAGTAGATTTAGTTAATAATGATCTGTATGAAATTCTTCTACGTGTTTGTTCATGTTCACTTTTGGAATGCGCTCACATATTTTCTCTGATCTGCAGCTGCGAACCCTCGTACAGCGGGCCACGCTGCATGTTTGTGGAACCAATTCGTGGTGTTACTTTGCTTGATGTAGAGCAAGTCATTGGCATTATTTTCGGGGTGTTCATACTCATCATATTTTTGGTGATCGCATTTTACTTCTTTGTCTACAAGAGGTGAGTATCCACAGGTTTTCGCGGTGTAATAAAGTATGCAGGAATAGTGGCAGTTCCATTTCTGATGTTGTTTTTGTGTTTCTGTTTTCAGGTGTACAGAATCGACGGTGCCAATAAAATATACACCTGCTAAGACCTCGGTGTGAACTCTGCAGCTCACATTTGCTCATGCACCACCATCTTCAACATTTCCCCTTTCAAGAAAAGACAAACCACAGCATTTCATAAGAGTGAATCATTTGCAAGTCTACAAAACAAATAATATGATGTATAAAAAGAAAAAAATTGCCTTTGACAACATTTAAATGGAAACACTTGACTGTTACAAGAGGTTATTAACAAGGAAAGAGCAAGCTCTATCAAATCTAACGTTATTTTTTTAACGATTGTTTTATTTTCATGTAAAGAATAAGAATGAAAATTTGTATATATTTATTGCAAAATTATGTTAAGTAAATTATTATAAATTATTATTTTCTTGTATTTAAAGTTTATTTTTTAATTAATTACAAAAGATATTTGTGTTATTTGAATTTCACTTTTTGCTACAGCCTTTTTACAATAAATATATTTTTGCTTTGATAATTGTGCGTGCCAAATATTTGACAGGAGATACTCCATTACCATTTTGATAAGGTAAAGAAGAATTTTTAAAACTGCGTAATTCCTGTTTGAGTTTCACTTATTAAGCTTTTGAAACGATAATGCTCACTGATCCCCAGACAAACTGTAAATGAGCCATTTATTAAGCCTAAAAAGGCTGCCCAAAGTCTAATTAAACAACAGGTTAACTTGTAACACGATGCTGTGAAAGGCTAAACATGCTTGAACGGCATATTTAGCCATGAAATATGATGATAAACCGGTCCCATTCTTAAACGGAGTAAATAAGCCCAAAGTACAGTAAAGGGTATAAGAAAAGTTCGGTAATTTTAATTAGCAGTGATTAAAGCTGAGATTAATATACGAGAACAGGAAAAAGGACATGAAGAATAAAACTATATTTGGACTGCATAGCTAATAAATGCTCAAACAGGCGACCTGGCCTGGACTTCTGCCAAATGAGTGTACCACCTAACTCCTTTACTCCAGATAATATATCTGCAATATATTTATAATGCAGCCTTCACATATGTATCCAGTTACCTATGCCATGTACGCTATATAATAGCCCTATCCCTGTCATGTTACAGAACAATTTTCCACTCACGCAAATAAGCTTTTATCAGTTTGGGCGTTTCATAGGGTGTCTTACTACTTTTCAAATGATGTGGGATTTAAATGGTTTGCTGACAGCTTTTTGTTTAGTTTATATTTTACTGTGTCCACACTTTTGTCGATAATGATACTTACAAACGCAGCAAGAGCCAGACTGCAGAAGAACAACATATTATAAGTGGGTTTTTTTCTGCTGCGATTTATCGATCTACATAAAAAATGAGATGTATCTATAAAAAGTCACTTTGATTGGGGCTTTTTTTTTATTGTGCTGTTACTAGCTTTAATCAGTTATCTGAAAATTTCTATTACAATCCGCCTTTTATTATCAACAATAAAAACTCCTGTTTTATGGAAACCGGTGAGGACAGACATTCTCGGGTCTGTCCTTTCATTGAAACCGCTGAGAGGTGAAATTATCTAAATTACATGAGTCTGACACCACACCCAAACCGCAGGAGTAAAAGCCCACTGGTTTCCTATTTTCAAAAGAAACGTCACCTGCACCTTTACCTGACAGTTATTACTCGTCCTGCTCGTCCTACCAGCGAACGATCGACTGAGATGGGGATCAGCAAACTGTCAGTGCTCCTGTCAATTATCGGTAAAGTGTGTGTGCTTTTCTTAATGTTGACGTCTTGAATATTATTTTTATTGTTTTATTATTATTATTATTTGAGTTTGACGCGTTGACAGTGAATGGCAGGTCTGTTCAGGTATGGATTGAATTTAAGTCATCTCAAGGAACCCGGAGCGATGATCCCCTTTAAATAGACGAAAAGCTCTTTCAAAGTTAAACTTAGCATCTACTGGAACGGAATGTTGAATTAAAAAAATAACTAAATGCAGTTACTAATGGTTGTAGCCACGGGAACACTGTTTAACAGCGTCAGTGAGTGACTCCATACTGCAAGATTTCATTAAGGCTGATGTGGGCGTGTACCCATTTGCAGTCTGACTTTATCTGTATGTATTTTTAATTTGTAGTAGGCTACAAGTAGAGTACTTGCACTTTAGCTGATGTAGTTTGATATAGAGGGTAGCTAATTTAGTTAAATAAAAATGCAAGTTTGTAAGCTGGTCACCTGTTATGTGCAAATCATGAGTTCTGTTGTTTTTACTTTGAAATTAATTTTAATACATCTGTTAAGTACCATGTACCAGTACAATATGCTGCTATCCTTCTGGGTTTGACTGATTCTGATGGTGTTATAGATGTTAATAGCAGATAGCAGTTGAAAATTGAACAGAGTAAGGTCTATTAAAAGATAATAAGGTGATACGATGTTAAGTTATATAAAATAACTTTCCATACTGATGATTACTTTCACTATTAAGACTTTAACTACAAAGTCCACATACTATTTCTACTGCATCTTTTATATCATCTTAGATATGTCTTGGTGTAAGATGCAGCTAATATGAATGATTTCTTTATTCATACTCAAAGCTTGAAAGCATAATCACCGCAATATAACATTAAATCTAGCATTTAAATCGTTTTAGTGTTGATCTTCAGATTTCCTTTGCTGCTAATATTTTGGCATTCTTACCAAACTGACTTTTAAACTGGTATTTGGCACTTGAGTCAAAAGCTGAGTTAACTCCAATTATAGTGTCTCTAAAACCCTTTTTTGGCACGCCCCAAATCAGCCAAAAATGTTTAAAAATTCAATAAAATTCACGTGATTTCCATTCCACTCAATTTTGGTCAGTTAATATCAGTAAAAAGGGATCCAGTGTGTATATGAAATCGTGGTAACTTAAATAATACGATCAAAACTCTTTTATTTCATTTGATTTACCTCAGTTTTTTTTTTCCCTGCATGGCTATGCATGCCACACATGCAGTGGCTTTATGTCCCACTGGTGGGGCCCACAGTTCAAAAACCACTGGACTAAAAGTAATTACAGAAACCATCCAAAGTTTTTCAGACAAATGATACTCTGTGGCATCTGTAGAGCCTAAGGGAGGCTGAAGGGTGTCGGCTATTAGGTCAGGCAAATGATTTATTATTTGAAAGTATGTCATTTTCCATTTCACATTCACTCTTTGCACAACAAAGTATTACAAACTTAGGAAGGAAACAATGTAGCAAATTCCAATTATACTCCTTTGTCCGATCCTTCACTTATTTTACTGATACTGAGATATAAAGAGTATATTTTTAATAATAAAACAAGTCAAGGTGTAGTTGTCTGTGACTAAAGTTAAATATTTTATATTGTGGTCTTAAATTTTTAAAATTTCAATAATAATTTAAAACTAAACACCAGCTAAGAAAGAGTCACATTTTTAGAAAAATACAATTATTTTCACCTCAATTAATGTCTTGAGGTAGGCTGGATGCTAGGAATGTGCAATTAGAGTGAGTCATTGGCTAATGATATAAATGATCTGATTAATAGTGATTAATTAGTAATACGGGAAAGCTACTTCATCACTTCCACTGTACTTTACACCAGTCAACCATGTCAGAAACACCCAACAACCACCCTGAGCTCTCTAACTGAAAACAGAGAAAAATACCTCTGCAGCCATAACAACAGACAGGAACAGAAACCCAAAAAGGGAGCGATTTTATGGCGAGTATTACCAGATTCATAACCAGTCCTAACTAGACACATCTTGCATTCTGTTTGATGTGTTTTTGCATCCTGTCTGCTGGAATGTGGGCGGCTGCTAGTGCTGTCCATTATAAAGTTGTGCAGGCTAGTACAGGTATTTGATCGAGGTAACACAAGCTATACCTTCTTGTTATCACCTAAAACTGACAGGCATTCTCACAGTTTCTTTTATTCCCCTGCATATTTACAGTTTCTGAATTTTTCTTTAATGCTGGTGCTATGTAAATAAACTCATTCATCCCTTTTCTTAACCGTCTTCCTAAATCAGGTTTCAGGGCTGGAGCCTTTGCCAGCTTTCACTGTGTGAGAGGCTGGGTACACCCTGCAGAGAATGCTAAGCAAAACCAACAAAAACATGAATCATTTTGGGTTGATGTGGAGTAATTAAAGGAACAGTCATTCCTACATATACTTTAAAAAAAATAAAATAAAACATATTGCTGACTGACTGTACATATCTTCTCTGCAAGTAAAAATAACATTTGCAGCTGTGAAAGTCTGTGTTTGCATGCAAAACTATATCATTCCCTGACAAACTGGATTAGGTTAAATATATAAGAACCTGGGCAGCACATTTTTAAAATGTCCATTTTCAAATGACTTTTTTGTTTGTTTTACCTTCTCAAGGCCTCGCAAACGCTTAAATAAAAACACCTGAAAGTTGTTACCCTGTACAGGGGGTGGCATGTTCACCTTAAAGGTGCACAAAAGGTTTTTGACCAGCTATTCTTAAGGTTGTTAGAAATTAGAAAATGCTATTGGTCAGCATTCTTTAGGAAAAAAACTCTTACAAAAGGGCTTGCATAGCTCATTGTTCATATCAGACTTATATCCCGTGTGAATAACGAGGATTTGTTTTTATCTGACAGGTGTCATGATGATCTGGCCGTATGTACTCACCCAGAGTGCATCACCCAGAGTGCCGTCTGCAGATGGTGCTTCTTTGCCTGCAGGTATTCAGCTCTACAGCTGCTGTGAAGACATTTTATCAGCCTTTTTATAGCATAGTAAATCAGAAGATTTCAAAATTAAAATGAAACACTGAGCACCTGGAGTTGAAACAAAGTGGGGGCTATGAGGATGAGGTGTTATACAATTAGTCAGCTATTATTTTTTTTTATTTTTAAATGTTTCCTTAAGTTAAAATAAGGTGAATATATCTGCATCATTGACTGGTAGCACAATAAAACCACACAGATAAATGTTACTTTCTTTACACTTCATAGATAAAATGATTGATTAATGGCATTAACTGTCAATATTAACTGACAGATGCAGCCCCAAAATACTACTTATTTCATTTAATGTACAATTATTAATAGAAAGGATATAATGTTAGATATAATAACCTTCAGAAGCCCTTTACATTAAAAATAAGACAATGAAGTAAATTATTTAGATAAAACAAATGGAGGATATTTAAATCTAGTAAACAAATAAGCCACAGCTCAGGTAAAAAGTAACATCCACAGTACTGTCTATGTACACCGATTCATGCAGGTCTTATTTTTAGGAAAAGTTTCCAACGGCTTGTTGTTTGTTTCAGGCCAGGGAGAAAAGCAACAGCATGTGGTTAAGTGGTCGATGCAGAACTGTGAAAGCGCATATGACAACTACTGTTTGAACAACGGCCAGTGCATACTGCTCGTGGACATCAATGAACACCACTGCAAGTACGATCGTGTGTGTGTGTGTGTGTGTGTGTGTGTGTGTGTATGTGCAAGGGCCATGACAAATAATGGAATACCACTCAAACCAAAATTTACACTAGGTGTTTCTCTCAGGGCCACTATTAAGTTTTCAATGAACACCACTGCAAGAAAGATCGTGTGTGTGTGTGTGTGTGTGTGTGTGTGTGTGTATGTGCAAGGGCCATGACAAATAATGGGAGGAATACCACTCAAACCAAAATTTACACACTAAAAAAAGATAGTACTCCATGAGATGTGTCCATCATTGCTATCAGTCAGCATATCAGTAGTTGGATGGGTGATTGAATGTTCAGGATGCATACTGTCATGTGGTGTAAAACCTAAAAGAACCAGGCCAAATCCAAACAAACAAATAACATAGTGATGGATAAATGGAGCGATAAGAAAGAGAGCCCAAGCGCTGAGACAGACAGTTCTTAAATGCTCCAGGGAGACTGACCAGGTGCTCTCAGTTACACGGATTAACCCCACCTACCAGGAACCTGCACACACACAGGGACAAACAGAAAAAGCAGCAGGCCATGGCAGAGGGCAGTCACATGTGGCTATGTGGGTGGGTAAGTGAATCTGTGCTACTTTGTCATCATGAGTAGTTATGCATGACTCGTCTGTTTGTGTTGCAGGTGTGAGACAGGCTTCATTGGTTCCAGGTGTGAGAAACTGGAACTTGTTTTGGGGCCAGAAGGTGAAAAGCAAATAATTATCATCATTTTCTTCATGATTCTGCTGATTATTGGATTGGCTGGAGCTCTGTACCTTTTCTGCAGATGGTAAGGCTTTGATATGTGAATGTATGTGACTATACGTGTGGTTACTTAGTAGGCCTCAAACTAAAGCAATGAGATTTCTTACAAAAACTGAACGCTGAGAACAAAGAGGAGCCCAGAGCAGAAAAGAAACAGACTTTTGGCTCATGTGGATTATTTTAACATAAGCTGACCTCATTTGAAGCCATGTTGAATATGAGCTTTGACTGTTGCAGCAGTACATATGAAAAAGAAAATAATAACATTTTGTCTCCATGGAATATGTCAAAAGTAGGCTGCACATTAAGCTGCTAAAAGTCTACCACTAAAACTCTGAGGGTATTAGTGACACTACAGCTAAACCTACAGATCTACATTTTACTTTAAATATTGAAGTTCATGAAATAAAATCTTGCCCTCAGCATCCTGCTCCATGCACACGCACCAAACCACAAAGAACGGCTATGACCGAAATCCCATTTCAAGTTCCTCAACCTTCATTGTCGGTTATATTAAAGCATGAAATGGTGAAATGCTACATCACCGAGACAGGATTTGTGTATTTTGAAATAAAATCAATATGTGTTATTTTTGTAGGTATGAGAAGAATAATTTTCGACGTCAGCTGAAGCGGCAGGGTTACAAAGGAGTCGAGATGGCTTAGAGCATTTCACGCTCTCTTGCAACATCCACTGCTGGAAAAGACAAATCAAGATTTCTCCCAGTTTTCTAAATGAAAATTTCAACATATCAAGAACATCCTGGCAGTTCAGTGGCTAGCTTAGTAAATTGTTCCTGCCTCCTTTACACTGTACGTCACGTGGCTTTATCAAGCAGGCAGATCACCACAAAGAGGTTATAATGGTCAGCTTTGTGTGCGGTGGGATTGTTTTCCAGCTGCACTGGTTCCAAAGTTGCGGCACCTGTTACACTCAGTTTGAAAAGATGAATAGTTAGGCACACAAAAACAGTTTCTGTGGGTGACTCCGCCCACACGATACTGAAAAATTAATGGAAAATAAACAATTGTGAAGCGGTAACTATAGTAACTTGTAACGCAACAAAAAAAAAAAAATGTTGCTCCGAATTTGCTGATAACTAGCAGAATTGATCATAATCAATATAATAATGTAGTTTCCTCACTTTGGGATTTCTGTTTTTTGCTAGAATGCAAGTCTAATTTTAGAATATGAAAGGCTTTTCTGTGGTTCAGTGAGGCTGTGTTATCTTTTGAATCAACCCACTCTCAGATCCTAAAATAGAACTGGTTAAAGATGCTTTGTTTGTCTTCCAGTCCTGTCTACTCTGACTTAACATCCTAAAAAACAGATTAGGACTGTTTACACTGTGGTTTGAACTTTGCCTTTAATTTATGCTTGTGCCTAGCTTTTAGCTTTTATTAGATATCATTTTTTTGTCTTGCACAAAATCAAAATGGCCACTGTTACTATTATGATGATGTGCCTAGCTTTTAGCTTTTATTAGATATCATTTTTTTGTCTTGCACAAAATCAAAATGGCCACTGTTACTATTATGATGATGTCACTTTAAATTGGCCAATGAGTGTAAAGTTTTGAGCTTTAACGCTTGAAACTTTGTGTAGTGTGGAGGTTTCCTCATTCTTATAAGTTCAGTTGGCAATGTTTATATACTCTACAACCTCTGTCTGTGTTTGAAGCTACAAAGTATTTATTTTTTTTACTTTTACTTGTTTTTTTTTTATTCTTGTATCTTTCAATGTCTTCACTCATTCTTCAGGTGATAAGGCTGCAGCGGTGAGGCTTCAAATTCTTCTCAAGCCTTCCTGCAGTCTTCACATTTTTCTTACATGTCATCAATATCTCTCTTTAATATATATATATTGATATGTATTTTTTTTTTTTTAATTTATTTAACTTTTTTTTTTCCAATTTTTTTGTCCTTTACATTTTATACACATGTAAGAATACTTCTTGCTGTACAGTTTGCAAAATAATCTTTCTTGGGCAGTGTTATCTGGACTTGTACCAGGGGAAACATTGCTGTGCTGATGGTGATGCTGGCTTTTGCACTGCTGCTTCCTTCTGCGGGTTTGCCACAGAAATGCTTTGCAAATGGAAACCAGGTGGTAAGAGCCTTGGTTCTTCTGATAAAACTCTGAGAACGCCATCTCCAAAAAGCTTTCCTTTGAGTTGTTCTTCATTTGAGTCTAATAAAAGACTGACAAATGACTACAAGTTACGTGTACTGTGTGCATCCAAACCATCCCTATTAAACCCAAATAAATATGCATGTCTGTGGTCATCATCTGACCTACCGAGTGCAGTGTCAGATGTCAAGTTAATCAGTAGCTTCATTTTACACTCAACCAGAGCCAATGATCCATTTTAACACCTCGCCTGGATCCGCTTTACATGTTCTGTATACCAATGAACAGCGACGATGACACGTAAACATTAACTCACCTGCAGCTGCTGCTCTGTTAAGACATACTTAAAAACACATTAGCATGCGCTTACACACGCGATGACCCACAAACACACCCACTCTGTGGTGGCCATTTTGTTCTAAACATAAAACCCGTGGATAAAGATATTCGAAATTCAGGAACTGCTGCTCTAATCCCTGCACTGTGCTATTACTTATTATTGCATAAGTAATAGTAGGCTACTCATGCAGTGAGTAATACAGTGGGGGAAGCCCCACTAAGCTGCATCTTCGTGTGTTCTTTAACAAACAAGTCTCATGTCTATCACGTATGCGTTTGTTTTGCTTCTCAAGTCAGGTTTGTGTTTTAGTTTCTGTTATATTTGTATTATTCGCTGTCATTTATTCTCAAAGAGTCGCTTTCTAGATGGAAATACAGACTATTAAGGCTCCAGATTGAAAGTCCACATACATCATTTAAGGGCACTCAGCGGAGAGACATAATTAAGGTGAAATTGATAGTTTTCAGGAAGATGCTGGAGTTGCTTTTGTGCCATTAATACTAATTGGTAAAGTTGCAAGAATTCATCTTCAAGGCAATAAATTTAAGAAGCAGATCTAAATAAACTGAGAACTGAATCAGCTACAAAAGGCACCATGTAGACAACAGTGTACATATACATTAAAAAACTTTAAGCTAATACTTCACATGGGAAATTATGCTTTTAACGGAAAAGTAGAGATTCAATATCAGCAGCTAGTAACATTGTAACAGTATTGTGAAGATGCACAAAGACATCTAATTGTATTTTTGTGTTCAAGTTTTCATCCTGCGTGCCTTTAGCTTGACAGCAGTGTGTTTACTGTGGGTGGCTGTTATGAGGTGCTTCTCTCCTGGCTTGTGTCAGACTTTCCACACATCCATATCTCATATCCTCAATGTCATTACACATATCCAAACAATTCCATTGCATGTTTATCCTCAACAAAACGTGCCAGGAGCTCCAAGTCATTGTTACGGAATGAGATGGAGTAGTTCCCTGCATTCCTAGCAGGTTTGCGTTTGATTCCACTAGTGTATGACTGATGGGACAACCTGTATCTGCAGACACAACAACATAAACAACACACCCTTGTGTGCAGCTTCCCCACCCAAGCCTTAAGGTCTCCTCTTAGTTACAGTGTACAGAAATAGTAACACTGAGTATAATTTGATAAAACACACACATAATAATTCAGACAGAACCACAACCCGCCGAACAAAACGAAACAACAATAAAACAGAGAACGCTCATTGTCATAGGCAAATAAATAAAAACAGGTAACAAGTAATACACACTTAAAAAGATTATATTAAAAAAGTATCTTATATCTCAGAAAATAAGACACATTCAGAGGTGTATTTTCTAGAAGCCAGCCACAATTCCCATTTCATGACCTATTTGCCCATATATGTTTATGAAACCACTTACCGAAACAAACACTCATAGATACTCTTTTTATGACCCCTTACTGCTCTCACTGTAATGTAGCATTTTTTTTATGTTATTTTTTATCTTTGTACCTTGACTAAAGTGTAGCTATGACTCGATTACAGAAAAAGGTGTGTATAGTTGCTGTCAGTTAAGAACCCAGTAACTTTACTTTTGTGGTTTGCTTATGATTTTGTCTATCTAAGATTAGTCAACACTTTGGCCATTCAATAAATGACACATGATGGCCTAGAAAGTTGTTTTCAAGTTAATGTTGAAAAGCTTTATAATATCCTGGTATGTGTCTCTATCACTACAGAAGGTATAACTAAGGCCATATAAAGGCAGCCCTGCGGAAGTAATAAAAGTTACCAAACAGGTGATAAAAAGCCAAGAGCTTGGTGACCCAGTGTCGCCCACAATTATTATTCCCACCAGAACGTGAGGTGCAAAATGTATTGCCTGGGGCAGATGAATTAGTAGACACACACGAATAAGCCACACACACACACACACAAGCACAATGTGTTTTTTACTCTCTCTCCTATGCTCTCTCTTTGCTCTCTCTTTGCCTCATGCACACACACTCACAAGTGCACACACACACCCATCTGTTTCCTTCAAGTTGAGAAGCAGGCGTTGGTCTATAAAAGCTGCACCCAGTGGAGGTGAAGAGAGCAAAGCACACTCTCGATCAGCGGGGGACAAAGACACACTTCGACACCTACTTACACACACGTTAGTGCAGGACTATCATACACAAAACACTTGCTTCCTGGGATATGAACCCTCTCATCCTCACCTGTTTCCTGTGCTTCGGTAAGTCTGAACTTGTACTTAAAAGTGTCTGTGTGTTTGTGTGTGCGCAGATAGTTTAAATGACTGAAATGAAAAGAGAAATGCAAGTGGCATGACAGAAAGGCATGGGTCAGGGGAGAAAACATGTATCCACAGGCGAGGACTTGTCAGAGAGGAGAGAGGTATTTGAGATTTTTTATTTTTATTTTTTGTCAGAGACGCTTCTAGAGACCAAACTATTACCAGACATTGTGCAGGAGACACACCAGACACACAGAAAGGTCATCATATTTTGAATACTTCATTATCCTTTCACTGAATCCTATTCATCACTGGTGCAATACAGTCCTCAATGTGGACTGGTTGTACTGGTTTAAGATTGTTCCCAGCAGAGGAAGGTGAAATAATGAGTCAGAGGTAAAGCTATATGAGCACAATTTCTAAAGAAAGTAACTCACACAAAGTTCATGGTAAGAAAAAAAAAAGGAAAGAATGAAAAAAAAAAATGACTGCCAAGACTGATTTCTAAAATAGTTTATCAGCATATCGGCAACTATTCACGTCTTTTTTCTATTTATAGCTCTGAAAGAGTGTTTTTCACAATCCAAGATGTTGATCTGGATCAAAAGAAGTAAACTTTGATTTGATGTGTATTTCTATGTAGATTTAATGTCTTATTCATTTTTGTTGGCTTTTTTTTTTGTAGTCTGCAGTGCTCTAAGTGCTCAGGGATCTACAACCACACAGTCAGGTGACCAAGTTGGAGTGACTGTCGACCTGGCCTCAGGGGAAGGCCTCCAGAATTTGCACAGCGATGATGATGAGTTGGAAGAGGACGGGATTTCAGGAGGAGATGATGAAAATGTCAGCTTCCATGGTACAAGGGAATCTTTTATCTGAGTATATAACTGTGTGATTTGTATATGTTTCTTTTAAGAAAGATGAGTATATAAAATTATATGAAAGTGAAGTTCTCTTGACTTTAACAGCTTCAATTGATTAAAAAAAATGTTTTCAGCCTTTAAGTCTAGGGAGTTAAAATGGCACCCTAAACAACTGCGGATGCTTCCTTTCCTCCTACAGACTTGCATCCCAACAGAGATGAGAAGAAGAAAAGGAAGGTCAAAGGCAAGAGGAGGAACAAACACAAGGGCAAAAGCACAACTCCTTTCAACCCCGAGCACATGGTCTTCACTAGTGGACACACATCCACTCTCAGGACCAATGAGGATCCCTGCAACACCTCCCACCTGGGCTACTGCATTCATGGATACTGCAAGCACATAGACGGCCTGCATGAACCAGTTTGTATGTAAGTACAGTCCTGGCCCCATTGTATTTTTGCATGAGAAAATATGAGCTCTATGGTTGATACAAGCATGTGGCCTTCACTGAATCATGTTTGGGATCATTTGCAATCATCAAAATGAATGATGTAGACACAAAACCCCCAAAACAATTATACTGTTAAAACCACTGCCTCACCTGAATGTGACTAATAGGCAGGTTCAGACAGATTCAAGTTATTGGAACAACTTGAAAAAAATAATTCAAACACTCATCAATATCTGATATAAAAGCCTCTTCATTGAGTCATCACACTGATTTCTTAACTCTTTTTTCTGCAGATGTATGAAGGGTTATGATGGAGAGCGCTGTGGGATCCAGACTCTGGGGACAGTGAAAAATGAGCCCACCGAGACCAACAATGCTGAGCTGGTGCAGACGGTCTTAGTGGTCATCGCCGTGGTTCTTTCAGTCATCAGTTGTACCGCCATACTGCTTATGACCTGTGCTCAGTGAGTTTGAAACTGTCACACAGCCAAACACACAAAAAGAAACACAACAAGACACACTATTTGGTGGTAAGGCTGTAGCAACCAAAGCATTCGTTTCTGGCTGAAGGATTTTAAAGTAAATGGATAAAATTCCAAACATGAAAAAATTAGTGGTAACATAATACATATATCAGAATATGCCAGTTGTTACATATGTTATATATAACAACATTTTAAAAGAAAAGAAAAGCCTCTAATTTGGCCTTAATTAATGATGCCAAATTTTAAAATTTAGCCCTCATTTAACTTTTGTCTTTTCCTAGATATAGATAGGTCTGGGTTAACCCAGTATTGTATTGTATTAGTATGAGTAACCCATCTTCAATTCACTGATGAACTCTTAATAGTAAACTTAAATCTTTCTTTTGTTCCCAGTTGTAAAAGCAGTCAAAATACAACTTTACAACTTGAAAGAAAATCCTCATAGTGGGATTTTTTTTACAGCAATAAACCCGCCATTGTTCACTGAGGAGAATGAGGCGCAGAAAAAACAAAATGTAATGTCCCCACAAACTCACCACTATCAGACCCCAGTATAGCTGCTATCAGTGTGACCAGCTTCACCAAAGCTGGAACAACATTAAGACAAAGCCTGATTGTGGTGATTTTGTGAAAAAGTAATCTTCTTCTTTTTTACATTTAAAGTATTGTAGAGAATATTATCCAATAAACCATCCACACCCCATGAATCCCAACAGAACAAAGGTTACGCTTCCAAGATCCAGGCCAGAAACACTTCCTGGCATATGACCACACTGACACATCAAAAAGTACATTAACACACCCGAACACACCCAGACTTTAGAGTTATTGCTCACCACTTTGCCAAGATCAACTCAAATGACTTCTACAGCTCTAATGGTCATTCCTGTTCCTACAGCACCATCAACGGCGTCACCTCACTGTTGTTTTATCAGAAAGGCTGTAAGGTCTTTTGTATTACTCGTACTTTTTTTGAATCTTGAATTCCTGTAATGGTATGACAAGCAATTTATTACATAATCACAGTTTCTTATCAATATGTAATGAAATCAAAGGTATTATTTGAATTGTGGACAGAGTCAATAGTCCATGATGGTGCAAATAAAACAAGCAGACATGCAATTAAAGCTTTACAGCCACGGTTAGTTATAACTACTCAGTTGGAGAAAACGAGAGAAAGTAGGACTTATTTCTGTGAGTTTGAAACTTAAATAGTCATATGCTTGTT
The DNA here is from genome assembly GCF_018398535.1 of Haplochromis burtoni. NCBI lineage: Eukaryota > Metazoa > Chordata > Actinopteri > Cichliformes > Cichlidae > Haplochromis > Haplochromis burtoni. The sequence goes on from NW_024582415.1 coordinate 1,324,996, forward strand.
ATGTGCACAGCCAATAGAAATGACAGTGAAAATGTCACCATAAAATGTATTTATCTCTATCAGACCATTACCATGTAGCTGGCACTGCAGTCCTGGTTTTCAAAATAGCTGATTCTTTCACTTATCTGAGCTGTTTGGGCTTTTGATACTAATGTTAATGTCTTGTGTAGTTACAGGTCACATAAAAACTTCCTGGCTTCCTACCTCGGAACCGTGTCAGAGCAGGAGAAGCTTCAGAAACACCCTGGTGACGTTGTCGTTTGAGGGCGTTAAGTTACAATGAGGTAGGTGCTCCTGAGGTTTTGACCTCCTTATGTGCAAACCAACACGTACTCACTGTACTTATTTTTTATACAACTCAGTGTTTATTGCACAATATAAAGCATCAAATTATCAGAAAAAGCAGTGCTACTTCCAAGTACTGCACTGTGTTCAGACCAGCAAGATCATGGAAACGTTTTATTTCAGACGGAGTTTGTAAACATATCGTTTAGTCATCACCTTACATGAGTGTTTTGAGTCACCCAACCCTGACCTCGAATAACCCATAAAAAATAAGAATAAAGATATAAAACAATACATACCATGAAAATGACAACTACGACCTTTACCAAGCTGGACAATGTGTCAGTGCTGTTGCAGTAATGCCATCAGTGCAGCAACATTGATATAATCTTCTCGTATTTCTGGCGCTGTATGGTTTCGTGATGTATTTTTCACCTATGGTCTTGCTTAACTCCTTAGAGGAGTGTGTCTAGCCACTGATCACAAGAGTCTAAGCCAAACAGGAAGGAGTGGGCTCACTGAATGACAGGAGCGCACGTACGACTGTTGTTGTTGTTGTTGAATACATGCATCATGCAGATCAAGAGAGATCCCTACTAGAGGCATTAGTCGGGATTAGTGAGGGGTGTCTCCACTTGTTCCATCAATGAAGTGAATAGCAGCGTAAAGAGAAACCACACGTTCATTTGTACACATTCATCTTTGTGTCCTGAACAATAAGAGTATTGACATACTGACTTTGCACGTGATGACCTATAAAGAGATAATTACCCATTAAATCTTACTGAGCAGCACATGCAAACATGCATGATGACTTTACATGTTTGGAAACAAAACACTTTAGTTTCAAGATTTACACAGTGTGGACATGCCGTATTCTCTTCATAAGCATTTTATTGTGGCAATTTAGGAATTGCTGAAATACGGGATTTCTGTTACACTGCCACAATGAAGCATGAATGAATGATGACAAAAATGAGTGACTAGAATGAGGGAAAGTAATTAAAAGGGACAGTAATCTGTCCAGATTATTTAACCCTGTTTATTTGCGGTTAAAAATTTTTTTTTTATTACTCTTTATTTGTCTTTAAAACCCCAAATGACATAAAAATCTACAGAAATTAAAATAAACCATATCTGCACCGTTATATTACTCAGTCATAGCAAAATCACCACAAAGTGCAATATCAGAATTGTAGAGTTTTGCTTTACATAGCTAAAAAAGGATTGTATGTAAGTTTCAAAATGAAACTATTGCATAGATTTCTACTAAAACATTAATTTATGTATTTTTTGACCTTGCATTTTTGTCTTTCCACAGCAATGCTAAACAGTTCAAAGAACTTGGCTCTGACCACCCGAGAGACGAGTGAATAGATGGCTTCAATAGATGCTGTGTAAAAACACTGTCCAGAATTTATTAGAATGTAATTTATTTAGTATGATTATTTATTGTTAACAACTATATACGTATCTGTATGTTGGACTACTATTATAATATCTTTTATCTGTGAATGCTGAGGATGCAGCCTTTTGATGTTCTCCAGTTTTGGTTTTATTTATTGTACTGCTTTTGTTATAGGTCAGAAAACACTCTTCATTTCACTCTGGAAAAGGGATGGAATATGATCACCAATAAAATGTCTCAGTGTTATGTGAAAATGATATTTGTTCGCTCATTTCTGCCTTAGATTTATATTTACATTCCTACCTCTGCAAGCATCCAGAGTCTCAGCAGCTTGTTTACATGAACAAGGGAGTCTTGTGGACAAAGTAGATAAGAATAAGCATGAAAGTACTGTTCCAAAAACTGACATCATCAAGGTAATCAGACACACATGAGGGCAATACAAAAGTAGGAGAGACTGGAGAGTTGCCTTTGGTATGTGTTTGTGCTACAAGCTCAGATTTACCATTTCAGCGGTAAATCTTGTAAGACCAACATATTTTTAATATATAAAACAAAACATATCAAATATAACCTTATTTCACTACAACTACAAGCATATGAAGCATTTCCTTTGCAAAATTTACAACTGTGAGAGAACTTTTGAATGAATGTTGAACGTGCTCTTGCACTAACTGATAAAAAGAAACAGGGGTGCGTCTAGTCTGAGCTATTTTTAGAGTGCTTGGGTAATTTAAAAGTCTCTCACAACACAAATGTAGGGGAAAAAAAACATAATTATATGGTTCAGGACAAAGAAGACTAAAGCACATTGCGTAAAGAAAGACCAACTGTTTCACAGGCAGATTTGGCTGCAGTCACAATGCATTCATGTCAAAAGGACAAATGTTACACAAACTTATCTGGATAAGCAGAAAGTCGCTGGAGTTCATGCTTTATACTCAGCTTAAAAAAAAAAAAAGAGAGTGTTAGTAATGATGACATTTTCAATTCAATCTCATCACTATAGTGACACCAGGTTACAGTGGTTACATATCATTTTTCCAGAAGCAAGCGAGTCTGATCACTCGCTCACTCGCCATCTAAATTAGACAATGAAATCTCAGGCAAAGGTTCAATGTCGTGAGAGTTTTTATTTAAACCTAAACCAAACAAAAGAAGTTACAAATTATAGTAAGACGAAGTACAAAAGAGAAAAATATTAGACACATTAGTATGTGACAAGTTGCTTTGAGAGTGTGTTGAGTTTGAACGTATGAATCTTGCGTCACTTGAGTTGTTAGATAAAAACTATTTGTGGCATTGCTTTTTGAGATCACAATATCTGCAGCCCAATTAGGTTTTCCCCTGTCTTAAAACATGGCCTTCGTTTAGATTAAAACTACATACCTGTAAAGTTTTAGAACTAGATTTTGTAGTTTTTGTGGAACTTTGTTGACAAAATCTGCCCACAGACTGACAGAACTGATGTAATCACAGACCTAGCCCTGGGTGGCTGTCAGGGTTGAGACAGTGCAGGGTAAAGACTGTGCATTGAGTGGAAGATTTATGTTGTCACATTCAGCTCTGTTGGGTAATGTCTAAAAATGTTCTTGGCCATACAGCATGTATGAAAATGATTATACATTATACAACCTCAGTATGCAAAGCCCTTTTTGTGGGAGTTACCACTACAGTAGGTGTCTCCTGCAGGATGGCATTTTTCTGTGATGACATAAATACACACAAAGGCCGACAAAATGAAAAAGATAACAGGGCCATCATGGCAGGTAATACCAAATACTGCTCAAAAACATTAAAGGAATTCCAACTGGGCTCCACCTTGAGTGTCAGTGGCTACAGGGCCCTGTAGAAGACATTGGTCACCTTCATGAAGTCTGTTTTCTGGTTATTTGGTCAGAGAAATTCTTAACAGTGGCCATTGGCATGTATTAATATGCCATCCTGGAGGAGCTGGACTACCTGTGCAACATCTGTAGGGTCCAGGTATTGCCTCACTCTACCAGTAGTGACACTGATCGTAGCCAAAAACAGTGAGAAAAGAGGAAGAGGGAAAAATGTCAGTGGCCTCCACCTGTAAAACTACTCCTGTCTTGGCATTGTCTCATTGTTGCCCCTCTAGTTCACCTGTTGTTAACTGATCACATCAATATCCCAGAAGTCTGAATGACTTAATACTATACTTTGATCAAAAAGCGCTATTTTTTTAAGCTGCATATAACTTATTTATGCACCAGATAATAAACCTTGATGAAGGGAGTTATAAAAATATCACAACTTAAACTGAATGAGGAACTGGTGTGTACAGAGGCCAGTGTCCTATTGGCTGACCTACTCTGGTAATCCTTTGCTCCATACTTGTTGGTCAGACCACATCCATCTTTGGAACTTTGCCATTTGAGCTCAATTTTCCATCTGCAAAATTCTTACTGCGCTTGTGTGAAATTAATGATCAGTAAGCAAATATCATATAGACCAGTGGTTCCCAAACTTTTTTTTACAAGAAAAATCTTTGCGCCCCCACCACCACCACCTAACACCCCCCACACAAACACAAACACATCCTCCAACCACAGACACCCATATTTTGTTTTAAAACTCCATTGCGGTTAATTTCACACCTCAAACATTCAGTAAACACAAATAAAAGTAAACTGCAATAAATTACAGGTAGTAATAAAATACTACTAACTCTTTTACACTATGTCCACACCTACACGGGTATTTTTGAAGATATGCTTCACCATATTTTCTAGTCTTTGGCTTGGAAGGAAGTTGGTTTGGAAACATATTTGGCGATGCTTCATCTCATGCTTTGCGTTTGTGTGGGAGCCCCGTCAAAATCTGTCCATTATGCTAGCAGTGTCCAAGCATTCTTTTTTTTCTTTTCTTTTTTTTTCATACCGCGCCGCCACTGCAATGGCTCTGCGCCCCCTTGGGGGTGGGCCCCACACTTTTGGGAACCTCTGATATAGACTATAATATAGACAGTGAGTTTAGTATGTCTGACGTTTGCATTCTAATGTGTTGCTTTCTCATTATAATTCGTTTTACAGATGGAAACTGTCAAGGAATCAGAGGAAGGAAAAAACAGAAAGTCCATGTGGCGGGGTGTCAGTTGCAAACACACAAGAACATGCGATTATAACAAAGTTAGTTTACATTTTGTGTTAGAACATTTTTTCTTTGTCAAAATTTGTAGCTTTTTTATGCCATATTATAGACGGACTTTAAATAACTTTTTACTGTTACTTAATTCTGGTACTTGTCAGCAGCTTCAGTGTTACATTGTGTTACACTTATATACAGGTGGCAAAAGTACAGGTATTCTGTACCTAAGTAGAATTACAGATTTGTGTTAAAATACTCTGGTAAAAGATAAAATACCGATTCAACTTATTTACTCATGTAAGAGTGAAAAAGTAAAGCCTCTGAAAATGTACTTAAAGCAAGAAAGTGAAACGTAGCTTTTTTGAGGATGTTTCTATCAGCTATTTTTGGCAAAGTGAACTGAAAAACATGCTATATTAAAATAATAACATCATATAAATAATTTTAAAGTTATGTTTGAGTAATTTTTAATTCTAGTTTATTTACCCTGTTATGTAGAACATGAGTTGATACAAATACAGAGAATCAAGAACACCAAAGCCACTGTGCACCACTACATTACTGGTAAATTTACCAAAATATGGAAAAATAACCTGTTTATACTGCACTAAATTTCATGCAACCTTTATATAACGCAAAGTTAGTACGCTTCAGTTTGTTTTGCAATATGTTTCACGACCTGAAAAATCAAACCTTCACATCACGTACAGATCCAATGTCTGATTTAAGAAAAAAATCAAACAAAGCAACAGAACATCCTTTACATCTTTGTAGGAGGGCACAGGTTTTAAAACGGACTTTAGTCATCTTATCTTTGGGCCATTGCGTCAAAGCATATTTGTTTGCACTTTAACTCAGAGATAAAGATGCTGAATCACCTCCTGAGATATACGAGCTTCCAGTTTCAGTTATAAAACAAGGCTTCACTCTATGCCTGCAGTGTTGCGTCACAAGTGAGAAAAGGCAAGGCAAGGCTCCTCCAACTTGGACATGTACCCAACTCTAGGTAAACATTTACTCTGATTTTATGTGTGTGTATGAGACAGAGAGAGACAGTGACAGGGAGGGCTATTTAAACATGACAAAGACTTGCGTAAACACTGACAAGATAAGTTTGTATGGGTGTGGCAAACTTTGATAGTTTCACCCGCATCGAGGTGGGCCTGTGAGCTTTTGTGGGTGCCCATGGAAACAGAGTAAACACAAAAGCAGGTGCCTGGTCAGTTTAATTCACTAAGAACTCAAATAAAAGACATGATGGAATTTGATAGGTGTGGTATGTTTCCCCCTTCACCTGTAAAGGAACAAGACTGATGCCAAGGTAAGTAGATTTTATCTCTTGTTTTTAATTTCTTACACAGACTTGCATTTCAGGTAACGTTTTAGTCAACTGAAAAAAACAAAAAACCAAACGGATCAAATGAAATAATAATGACTGTGTTTTAACACAATACAGAGATTATATTTTGAACCTTAGTTTTGTGAATGTGTCCACATTCTTTAGCACACCCAGCACAAATAAAAATTGTTGAATGTGTACTGATAAGATATTGTAAACTAACTTAAGCCTAATAAACTAGATAACATGAAATAAAGTAAATAAAAATAATAATTAAAAAATGTGGCCATATAATACTAATCCTTTCCTCTTGGAAAGATTATGCTTAAAATTTGCAGGTAGTTTTAAACTCTATCTATAAGTAATTCCCTGCAAATTTTATGATGCTGCCAAGGGTGTAGATTTGGTTTTGGCATTGGTGGGGACGGATGATTCAACCGCCGAACCCTGCCCTGTTTCTTTTTTTTTTTCCTTTTTGTCTTTGCTTCTTGATAAAAAAATGAGAAATTTACTTGCCTACATATGCTATTCTACATGCTTTTAAACCATTTAAAATTACAATTCACAGTTTTAAATGTGAATTATATAATGTTAAATTAATATTAAACAAATGACTGACTAAAGTATTTTAGGCTTTAGTTTACTTCAGCCATATTCCATATAAATCAGGTATCATACAAAAATAAAAATAGCTTCAAATACAGTTATGACAATAAAAGAATATGACTTTAAGGACTTAACAACATTTAGTAATAATTACATAATGTTTTTAATACTTTCTTATATTCAGGTTCTTCCTTTTTGCTGCCATCCTCCTCTCCTCCTTGCAGGTCCTTGCAGCGCAGGCTTGCCGCTGCTAAAACTAAACAGAGCTCCCTGAAAGGCACAGCCAATCACATTGGCCATATTTGTCACATGACGTAGGACTCCAGTAGAGAACGTAATTTAACTCTTTCTGCACCGCTGGGTGAATGAGTTGACAGATCATTTCTCTTTCTGCCAAATCAAGCAAAGAGAACCACCCACTGAAAGTAGCTTTTATCTCTACTCATGATCCCAGAATACACTCCACTTAGGAGCAAAATACAAGCCACCACAAAGGTGTGCAAAAGTGTCCTTGCGGGTATGAGACAAGGTTTGAACTAAGTTGGCTAAGTGCACACATCAAATGTTTTCTTCTGTGTACATCACTGTGTTGGCAATGTTACTGTTGACAAACATGTCCAGGCCTAGCCTTGGATGACAAAGGAAATTAGAAGTGACACAACTTTCAGACCTGGCAACCAAACCTTTTATAGCCCAACTAGAGCCACCCCAAAAATAGCCATCAGAAAGGTATAGTGATCTTTAAAAAGAAGATCAAGGGGCTTTACTTGCCTTGGCAAATATTCAGTTTTATTTCTATAGCACTAAATCACAACAGTAGTTGCCTCAAGGTGCTTTACCTGTTGATGTAAAGACCCTACAGTAATAAAAAGAAAACTTCAACAATCAAAAAAACCTCTTTGAGAAGGCACTTGGCAACAGTGAGAAGGAAAAACTCCCTTTTAACAGGAAGAAGCCTCTGGCAGAACCAGGCTCAGAAAGGCCATCTGCTACGTCTGGTTGTGGGTGAGGGGAGGAAGATGGGATAACTCTGGCAGGGCAGGCAAAACATCACAATCACAAGACCAACAAGTGTTCAGCTGGTGGTGTGCTCACCTATTTGGTAAAGGTGAGAGAGTCAAAGGGCTTCACAGAAAGGAGCTAGCATCCTTGTGATAACTACAGCCACACCTTCACAGTGCTAGAGCATAATGTAAGGTGTGCGGTTAGAGCTGTCCCCCTCCTGCATGGAGTGAGAGGATGGGTACTGAAAGAATGTGCAAATCAGCTTACTGAGGCCTTCAAAAAGACATGAAAACCAGAAACTCCTTGGCTGTGCACTGCTGTTTTTGGAGGAACTTTTCAGTTTTTCCTGTCCCAGCAGAGCTGCCAATATCATGAAAGAACGTGCAAACCCAGACATGACCTATCAAAGCTGCTGCTCTCTGGAAGACAATTCATGCTCATAAACAGATTCAAGAACAGATTGTAACCCCAGCCCATTTTCACTCCTGAGGCATAATATACTGATGATTTGTCACATCCCACTGCGTCCCTGAGGAACAACAAAGTGTGACCTTGTGCATTCTTATGCTACATGCCAGGTTATGGATAAACCCAGTAGAATGACACTCTCAGAGTAATAGACATTCCAGCCATGTATTCCAGCCCTAACCCTAACCATAACCTTTTCCCTAACGTTAACCACGACTTTAATGATGTTAGATAGTGTTTTCCAAAGCGATTTAAGTAAAATGAACGTACATGTGTCGATTCATTCCAAATGGTTGTCATGTGTCCTCATTTTTCTGATCTCCTAATATAGGGACGTATTGGGTGCCCAGAAGCGTAATATACCACCGATTTGTCACCTAGAATAAAATGTTTCGCTTTGGGAGTGAGAACGTGTTGCTCACCCAGAGCCTTGCGAAAACTGAACAATTCCAAAAGTTTAGTTTGATGGGGTGAGGATGGTCTAAAACTTTTGACCGGTAGTGTAAATGTTCCATATTGTATATGTACAATATATCCAAATGCAGTAACTCAGCTGCTTCATTATACTGTATAGTATTATATTTCATTTTACTTGAATAAAATGCTTAGAAAAGTGTTCCACAGCTCTGAGGTCCCCCTCATTTTATTTGTGATGTTTTTCATACGGTGTTTGTACTACTACATTGAAAAATTCTTGCGGACTGGCATATTTGTTTAAATAGTTATGCAATTGGTTTATGTTTGTATTGAGGCCAGTGTGTATTTGTGATACGTGTTAACAGCCACTGCACTTTTTTTCTTGGTCTTCATGCAAAAACTATTCTGCAGTTTGAAGTGTGTTGTAAGGTGGTTGAAAGATTTATGCCTAATTTATGTTTCCATTTGTAGAGGGATTTGCCTATGGACAGCATACAGAGAGGGGTATTCAACTAATGCAAACATGCCCCTGTGCAGTCCTACAAAATCCGAACATTGCGTTGCTTGTTGTGAATGATCCTGTGCATTGATTGAATGCGGTCTGGATGACTAGTGGCATGCATTAGGGAAGGGCTGGATAGCTGAGCTTACCAGGAATGGGAGAAGAGGGAATCAAACACCATAGATCAAAAAACACATAATGAAAAGTACAAACAGTGGCTACCAAGGAAACGTTTTGTTGTTTTTAACACTTGGTTTCACTTCAGCTGTTATAACTTTTCTCTTCTATTCAGCTACCTGATTGACCAAAAGTAGTCTACAGACCAGTTGTACCACATATTTTTGGCACAGCCCCATCGGAAAACAGACACTCTCTGCAGGTAGAAGTCCATAGCTACCCACCAACTGCCAATATACTGCCAGTGTGCGATTCATATTTTGAACATTAGTTGTGTTGTTTTGCAGTGCATACACAACTCTACATCACTATTTTCATATGAATTCTTCTTAGTCACTTGCACTAAAGCCAGAGTGTATCCAAACAATGCTGATCATCTGTTGCTTTTGTTTGCTTGGCTTTTTGTTGTACATCTGTTTTTTTTACAGACTGTTTTCCTTTTCAGGAAACTGCAGCATACAGGAAACAACTGTGACTGGTGGCTGCAGGCACATGGTAAGGTGCTGATTGAAGGAGCACTTGATTTGCTTTTACTTTGCCCTTTAAGTAGTAGTATTGATCAAATCTTGCTAATTGTGGAAAATCCCAAATACTGACTAAATTTGATTTATTGTGCACTGCAGAAAAAGGTATTAATGTTGCCACAATAGTCAGTGTTGATCAAAAATAGCATCAATCAGTTTAACCACTTGTTCATATGTTTTTAAATGATTAGTTTTCTAGTTTCGTTTGCTAGACTGAAGGCACACACTGCTCAAACCATATGGCAGAGAACACCATCTAGTGGTGTAGTATGGAAACTGAGAGTCAGTGTCACAGTGAGTGCAAGTTACCTGCATGTTTCATGTTATGAATCACTGTGATTAAACAGGCCACAAAAATTCAGAGCCCACGTGGTGTGACTGTCTCTGATCAAATTCCACCGCCCTTACTCTCTCCTGCACTCGCTCTCTCAGTTCAGTTCAGTTCATTTTTATTTCAAACATGTGCCTTCACAATCATTACAAAATATCATTCCATTATTTGTTTGAAAAGGAGTAGGCAGAAGTATTTACTTATTTGTCCCTACCCCCTCTTGACTACACAACTGGGTTAACTGGGAACCCACCTGCATATTGATTGCAGTGTGGCGTCAGTCCATATAAAGTTAAGCCGGTGTTCTGAGAAACCATCCTACCTACTCTGACAAATCGTCCTACCCGTATTATAATTTAACGGTGACTTTGACCAAACCTAACCCTAACCCTACCCATAACCCTAACCCTAAACATAACCATAACCTTAAGAAGTATTCCGGATGGGTGAGCGAAAAAGAAGTTAATTCGGCATTGGTGTTGTGCGCATGCGCCGCGTCTGCGCAGAAACATTGGGTAGGATGTTTTTTGAGGTAGGATGGATTCCCAGAACACCGGCTTGTGATCGAGGTCTGGACAGTTGCCACCAGGACGAGTCATAGTTTGACTTGTGGGGTGTAAGCCTTCCAGTTTGGTGTGTGTGTGTGTTAGTGCGTGCATTTGTGATTTATTTTATTAAAGCTAATACAGATTGAAGTTTTAGTTTTTATGATATGTAGCAAGCCTAACGCTCAGTGTCATTTTATTCTTTTAATGTGTAGTTCTGCATTTTATTTCAGTGAACGGAAGACGTGCCAGTGGCCCTGGGACCTCAGGTGGTGGGTCGTTTTCACACTTTCCTTTGTACACCACCGGGTGGACTCTAGTGATTTTCTTTTTGAGTGATTTTCTTTTGGGTCCACGGCTGCTGGTAAGTCCAAGTTCCATGATTGTTTTATTTTAACTTTAGGACACTGTCAACAATGACGCTACATTTTGTTTTCTAATATTTTATTTATGTTAACTAAATAAAACTGTATTAATATTGGAGCCAACCTGCCTCGGTGTGCATCCTTGAATCTGCGGCCTCTTTTATCTATTTTTCTTACATATATATTTCCTGGGGGTGAAATTCCATTAGGTGGTGTTGTCGTGTTTATTAGGTTTTTTTTTTTTATCCAACCCTGCCGACCACTTGGTCACATTAGTTTCACCCTCGTTCCACCTTGCCTTGTCTTTTTTGTTTTTGAACGTCAGCCTGTGTCTGCTGTATATCCCGTGTCTGCTTTTGGGCCCACTGAATAAACACCCCAGCGTTCCCCACCGCGACAGGCTGTGCACATTTATCATTCACGCTGTTTTCATATATTAAATTATTATTCACGGTTTTTACACCTGATTAATAAATGTGGTCAGCCTATACATATGTGACCAACAAATGCATCTAAAGGAACCTTTTTATTGACCATTGGGCTTTGATCAGTGGTTGTTGATCAAGGGTCATGAGAATTTGCATAATTATGATGAAGGAACTGACCCCTGTTACGGAATAAATATATATTCTTGGTGCTTATTTTCTGATTATATTGTTTTATGTAGTTTAATAATAAACGCCTCTATAAAGCAAGGCCAGCTGTGAGAGAGAACTAGGTCAGAGGGTGATAGGTCGTCTTAGCAACAGAAGCTTACGTTAGTAGAAGTTTAAAAAACAGGAAGTTTAGTGCAGAGCTGCAGAGGCATATTAATAAAATACAGGAAACCAGACAGAAAGAGCGAAACTAGTAACACAGAAGGAGTTGTTTTTATCAAAACTATGTGTGACGTGGAAAGGACCAAATTAACACCTATATGATACACATTTTGATTTCTAATGCTAGAGATTTTGCAACTGGCTTTTTGGGCTGTGCAGGTCTCTCTCTTCCGGAAGATGATTAAATAAAATTATAAATATTTTGACTGACTGAGTCATGTTCTCTCTATTCAGTAAAAGAATGACAAGAACCAAATTTAATAGTTGGTGCTGAAAACCCGGGATTCTTTTACGGCTGAGAAGACAAATTCAGCTTAAGGTGAAATCGTAAAATGAAGCGAACGGAGAGCCGGCTTGATAATACAAAGGTAAGCACAGCCTGTTAAATCAAAATGTGCAGATTGGATGAATTCTAAATTATCTGTTCGCTGAGTTGATGATCTTCACTGTTAAATTGGCTCAGTGGTGTTGAAACATTATAACAAGAGATTTTTGCTAAGAACTGCAGGTTGATGTTTAAGTCTGCTGCAAAGTTATTTTAAGTGTCTGTGAAAAGTCGTTTTCACGTGTTGCCGTGGAAGTATAATAAATTTTACAATAGGTCAGCAGACGTTGGACGCCACAGTTACGGTCTTAAAGTTACCAATTTGATCCTAGAAAGAGAGCGCGAAGGTCAACTTTGGCAAGCCACCCATTCCTGGACGCGGGAGTGGACCCGGTTAGACTGGTTGCCCGGTAGGTATCCCGCGGGATTCGGCCCCCGTTAATTACAAGTGGTCTATTGTTTGGCATGCAAAATTGCATGCTTTTTCTTTTCTTTTCTTTTAATTTAACACCTGTGGTCAAATGTATCATAATGAGTAAAAACTACGTGTGTTATTCAGGTAAAAAGAGGACCAGTTGAATCAAAATGAAACAGGATTTCTGGAGGTAAGAAATGATAATTGAAAGAGTGTTGGGGCATATACTGAGATTATGAACATAGTGCTGGCATGTCCTCTGAAAATGTGCACACTGAGTAAGTCATAGTCTAAGTCTCTACATAGAGACTTAGCATTTGTCTGTTGTGGTCTGCTCTGAGTGAGAGCTTAATCACATTTTTTTCTTTCTATGTTTTGCAAGTTAATATTCTCTGTGTTGACATTACATTAATTGTCTTATTTGTCTTTTCTTAGTCATTATAGTTATTTAATTTGAACACTAAAACCAAAGGACTGAAATATCAAGCTTTGATGGTAGAAGGTGTCAGAGTAAAAACAAAATGACACTTGGAAAGAGTTACAAACAATGAAAGATTTATTATAGAGTAGAATGTTTATAAAAAATATCCTATGAGGGGTTTTAAGCAGGGATAGATGGAATGAAAAATCAACAAAAAAGAGCATGCTCAAAAAAATTCATCAAGCTAACAGAAACTGAAATATCAGAAAATAATATGAATATGAAATGATAAAATGGCTAATGGTCATGTAAGCAGTCTACATTAAAGGCATGGACATTTATTATCAAAGAAAAGATTTGCTTCTTGCTCAGCTTGTATGGATTGACACCTGTGGGTTCATAAGATTTCTAAAGATTGCATTGTTTTTTTGATCCACTTGAGTTGTTTCTCTGAGAGAAACGAGTAGACTCCAGGTTTTTTAATGACACCACAACCTTCTCCGAAAGAAGTGACTCCAACCAGCACTCCATTGCACACGAGTGGTCCTCCTGAATCCCCCTGGCAAAAGAATAAATATAATAGTCTTTCTTTGACTAACTTACAGGTGTCACAATGTCAAAAGGGTGTTGAGTTGGATGGATATTTACTTCCTTACATACTTTCTATATACTTACTTGACAGGTATCAGCCTTTCTTTTACCATTTGAACCAGCACATATCATGTCACTGGTGATAACTGGGTTGTGGTTGTAATAATCACGAGAGTTGCATGTCCGTCTACCAACCACAGTCACATTGACAGACAGGAGAACATCTGATGTTTTCTTGTTTTCAGTTTTTCCCCATCCAGCAACCAGACACTTGCTTCCAGCTGGAGGGTCCTTGACAGTTTTGGCTAACTTGAGACATTTTACTGTCTTGGTTTGCTTTACTGGTTTCTTCAACTGAAAAAAAAAAATATATATAAAAAGGAAGATTCCATATTGATAATGACTACATTACATACAGAGAGCTGGCCTTGAATTTAGTATTTACTCTATATGCAGCACGTGCTAAAGTCTTGACACACCACTCATTTATTTGTATTTGCTTGGAAAATCCAAAACAGGCACAGTGATTTATTGAAATATGTCCATACATGCACAGAAATAAATCATATAAGATTGCAAACAAACTTGTTCACATTATTGCATCTCTCTTTCACTTGCTATTGGACAATGAATTATCACTTTACCTTGAGCAACATGAGGTCATTGCCCTTGATTGCCTTGTAATAGTTAGGATGAGGAAAACGTTTATCAACCGTTTGGACCTGCTTAGAATCTTTTTCTTTTTTCCTGATTGAGTGTGCTCCCAGGGTCACCTTACTCATACTGTGGAAGAAAAAAAATATTAGTGAAATTTCAATTATATAAAAGGTTAATAGGTCAGATTAACCTTTTTAAATAAAACAATTATCAAAATATCATAGTAAATGTGTGTTATTATATATATTTGGTTTATGGCTATTATAGAGACTGCATGGAGTTTTCCTCCAGCTGAATTTTAACAATATTAATGTTGCAGTTATGAAAATTTCAGAGTGCAATTTCTCTTTCAGTGACAGTGTTTACCACACATTTCTTGTTTGTAACATGATTATTCTGTTTTAAATAAACATTTAATCTTTTCTCATTTCTTGAATTATGACCAACATCAATATTTGCAGACAATGCAGACAAATCTACTTGTGTCTTACAGGCTTACAGGCCTGTCTATAAAAATCACATACAGTATGTTTGATGCCGATTTGATTGCTATATTTCTATCTATGGTAAGAAAATAAAGAATTTGTGATATGTATATATAGAACCATATACTTCTTTGTGTGTGTGTGTGTGTGTGTGTGTGTGTGTGTGTGTGTGTGTGTGTGTGTGTGTGTGTGTGTGTGTAAGTCCTCATGTTCCTACTTGGTGCAGTGGGCAGCTGTCAGGACCCATTGTGGATGGATTAACGTCCCTCCACAGAAAGATTTTTTGCTTTCCACATGGGCCATGAAAGGCAACGAGTGTGGCTTGACTTCTTTCCCTTCAATAATTTTGGACCCATGACCTAGAAAAAAAGGAAATATCCATCACATAAAGTCAGCAGATGATGAAGCTGAAAACAGATTCATGTAACAAACATCCTTCACCAGCTGCTTTTGTAATGCTGAAAGATATCAATAATGTGACTATGCATTCTGCTTGTTTAAATGCATGAGAAAATTATCTACAAGTAAATTAAAGTTCAATACAAATCATTAATCACCTGGCTGGATGATCAAGAGGAGCATGCATGGAATTAAAACACTGAAATTACTCAGGCAGAACATTTTGCATTTCGTCTCTCATAGATGCTGTATGCACTGAAACTGTGACGCTCAGCTTTATATAGAGAGCTGAAAGGATGTGGTCTGACAACTGAAATTAACAAGTCAGCAAAATAGACACCCAAACACTTGTGATTAAATATATCATTAACAATCTTACCCCATTCACCACCAACAACAATAATAACTACAGCAACACGCACGTACACTTACCCACTTTTTGATCGTGAGAAATTTGACTAGGTGTATTTCTCAGTAGTGATGGGTCGGTCGCGAACGAAAGAGAGCTCTTAGAGCCGGGTCTTTGATGTGGACGACGCGAGCCGGCTCCTTATCGCGAGCCGTGGTTTTCTTTTTCTTTCTCTCGCCCTCTCTCCAGTGTTGCCAACTCCTCAGTAAGGAAAATCGCTATTGGTTGTCCTAAAAGTTGCTAAATGATGTCATCGCCTAATTTGCATAATTGGTCATGCTAATTTAATTGTAACCTATGTTGTTGGAGAGAGAAATAACATCGTGGAAGAGACATAAAGTGAGTAAAAAACGTCCTAAATGCATTTAGAGTTTAATTTAGAACTACAAAATTTCTTTTAGCAATTATTGTTTTTTTTAATGTCACAATTCCAACCCTGCTCCTTTACCCGGGCTTGGACCGGCAAGTGACCCGAAATAGGCGCTCTGGTGGAGTTACTTTGTGTGTGTGTGTGTTTATAAGTAGTTTTAAACCTTGTGAACCACAAAACAGCATAAGAGTAAACGAGTAAAAGAAGCGTTACAGCACCCGCTGCTTGTTGAGAGTAAAAGCGATACGCGCTTTCACGTCTTTTTTTAGCGACTTTTTTTTTAAAGAAAAAGTCGCTAAGGGGTCTGAAAACTCGCTAAATATAGCAACAAAGTCGCTAAGTTGGCAACACTGCTCTAGGCCCCGCTGCACTTTTTCGGTAAGTTAAACGTGTTTGTAAGCTAATCCGTAACTACCGTCCTTAGCTAGCTCCTGAGACCTAGCTAGCTAAAATGAGCACTCGGCTCTCAGGGTTCGTTTAGCTGTGCAGGGGAATGAATTTACTAAAGAAATCAAGAGAAACGCTCCGGGCTGCTCAGTCACTAATTACTGTTACTGTACTTTTATTACAAGTATTATACTGTAAAAGCAACAGGCTGCACCCTGCTTCAGCTCCTGTGCAGAGCTGAATATTAAATATGTGCAAACAACAGCATGTTTTCAGTCTCTTGCCACATCTGTAAAGACAGTAACAATTTTTTTAAAAGCTTGTACTTCAGTAACTCCTCATTAATCAGGAACTATGGATTAAAGTACTGTAGTGTACTGTAATACTGAAAAAAATGTAAGAGGAAAACTTCAGATCCTGAGTGTGTGAGGACAGAAGAATCAGCTTTATTTCAATATTGAGGGATAAAATTTATATCTGAGTTTGATGGTTCTGTTGTCTTTGTGATTACAGGAGCTGCCCTCAGATTCAGACCTCAGCCCCATCGAGTGACAGCAGACAGATCATCCAACATGTTCACATGTTAACTGCAAAATGAACTGATGAAAACAGTGCAAAGGTTAAAGTACCACACGTGCTGTAGTGAAAGCTGCAGCTGTTTTATTGATAAAGTTAAAGACAAAAAACAAAAGGATTAATCACTCATGTAACTGTGTCACTATATATCAGCATTAACAGCACCTCAGTTTGGTGTTTCACAAAGCTGCTGATCTCAGACCTGCACGGCTTCCATTTTAAACACTTGATGTACTCAGCTGCGTGAAGAGCATATGAGATTTTCTCTAACACAATTAAATAAAACCTGATGAAGGTCAAAGGTCGTCACTTGTATGTTGAACTACAAACTTGTCGTCTGTAATTTTTTCACAGTTTTTTTTACACATAGTGTGTTATTTACCATAAAGTGATTCAGAGTTATTCATACCAGAGTAACCGGAGAGGAT
>NW_024582415.1:1343811-1345654 GCF_018398535.1 Haplochromis burtoni
CAGAACATTTCTTCTTATCTCTCGTTCATGAGGAGTTGAATGCACTGAAACCCAATGTCGTGCAAAGCTTTTATGTTGAGCTCAAAAGATGTGGTCAGCAAACTAGTGAAATGGAAACTGATGCATTCTGATACGCTTGTGGTGAAATTTAACATGATTAATAACAATTTAGTGGCTGTGTGATGGGGGTTCACCACATGGTGTGACATGTCAGCCCAATCTCACGCCCGAGGCGCAATATGCTGACAATTTGTCAATTCCTGAGGAATGCAGAAGGTCACCTTTCGCGTTCTTATGCTACGTGCAAGGTTATGGATGAAATCCAGTAGAATGACACTCCCGCGGTAATAACCCTAACCTTATCCCAAACCATAACCTTATCCTTAACCTTAACCAGCACTTTAATGACGTTAGATAGTGTTTTCCAAAGCGATGTAAGTAAAATGTATGTACATGAGTAGATTTACTCCAAACGGTTCTCATGTTTCCTCATTTTTCCGATCTCGTAATATAGGGACATGTTGGGTGCCTGGAAGCGTAATATATTCACTATTTTTCACATAGCGTAAAATGTGCGAACGTGTTGGACATGTAGGTATGTCACTGATGTCACAGACATAGGTGGAAATGCAAACTTCACAAAGAAAGGCCCTTGCAAAATAAACAGTAAATAGAACATCTATAAACAAAATATCCCTTCCAGCAAGTTTGGAACTAAGAGTATTACATTTCTTCAAGGGAAGAGAGAGATAAAAAGGAGTAAAACCCTAAGTCATGATCATAGCAAACAAGAATCCCAATGGTGATAGGATTTAGTACAGGAACCTGAGAATCGAGATGCTGGTGGTTGTGGAGTTGGAGGCTTATGCGGGTTTTGAGTGACCAAGATGAGGTGTAAATGAGGAGGAAATAGATTGTAATAGTATTTTACGATCTTATGGTAAAACTACTGCATCTGCAATTATTTCATTTCAATTGTTTCATTTTTTTGTTCAAGCACTCATAGTTTTACCCAGTTCTTTTGAGGAGCTTAAGCTGGGGCAAAATGACAACACCTGAAGTCTGTTATGGATAATAAGTATTGCACAATACTTGTATCTGAAGCTGTGGGAAGGGAAATGTGCTCATCTAAACAGGCCTTCCTTGTCTTGATTGACCTGTACTGTGTGAAACGGGCAGGACTGGAGGACCCAAAATCCAGACTCACTCATTACTGATGTTTTACATTCAAATTATTTCCATCCATCCATCCATTCTCTTCCACTTATCCTTTTCAGGGTCGGGGGGGGGGTTGGAACCTGTCCCAGCTGTCTTAGGATGAGACAGCCAGCTTGCCTGGCTGGATGATGAAGAGAAACATCCATCAAATGAAAACACTGAAATTCCTCAGGCAGGACATTTCTTCTTAGCTTTTTGATCAGATGTTGAATGTTGTTGTGTTTAAATGAAGTCTTTCAGTTCTGCCAAGAAAACAGGACAACTATTGAGACAAAATAATGTCAGAAACTTGCTGATGGCTACCAAAACCATCTGGTCGAGATGGGGCATGTACATATATTTAAGTTTGTATGTATATTTTTGACCTCATGTGGATTAGAGAAACTTGGAAATAAGTTTAACCTTGTGAACCGATCTCATTACAGATATATGCTGTATGGCGTTTCTGTGATGGAAACACAACAATTCAGAGAAATCATTAACTGAGAGCCATGCTAGGCTCAGGGAGACTCTGCTGACCGTCTGTCCCGCGGTCATGCAGGGACTTCATCAAGCTTGGTTGTCTGTTCTTTGTGTGTTTTGATTAAAGAATGTTAGCTACCGCTCACCGCTCGTCTGCAGGCTT
>NW_024582415.1:1356374-1375114 GCF_018398535.1 Haplochromis burtoni
AAAGATCTAGCAAGAACTGCAATCAAGCATTTGCAATAACTAATAAAAAAAGCACTTGGGACAATTGTGTTGGTGACAGCTTTTGTTATAATATCAATAATATTTATATGAATATGGGATACTGTTACATGTTTGCATAGACTTTTGTGAAATATGGAGACACTCCTGGCATTATATGAGCAAAGTGAGACTCATTTTTTAGGGTTGGTGGAGATGAGTGTGAAGATCCAAACAATCCCTGTCAGTGATGGAGAAGCTTTGATGAAAATATTTGGTAAAAAGTTCACCAGCATGAAGGAAATGAAGTTTCAAACTTTCCTTAGGAGGAGCCCAGCACGCCTGCTTAAAGAAACGTAAGTGTGGCGATGTGGATGCTTGCAGCGACTGCTGTATAGAGGCCATCCTGCTACACATGAAACACATCAGAGTCATAATTGTTATTTTAGTCACGTGTTTGTTTATTATCCTTATTGTTTTATCTGGGACTGTTTGCAGACATCTCAGAGAGAGGAGACACCAGCATCTGAACAGAGACTCAAACCAGCAACCTGCAGCTCCCTGCTTGGCTGCTCCAGTTTTCTCCTCACTCATGTTGCCCACCAGTGATTTCTAGCTGCCCACCCACACAGCAGGCTAGAATATGCGCTGAGCCTCAGCACCCAATACTTGGACATGTTTTCTTTATTAAATAATGAACCAGACCCCAAAAAGTAAACAGCTGTTATTGCTAGGCAACGGGAGCAGCATTTGGTGATGCAGCACCTGACATTCCTGACCATGTGGGCGGAGCATGCATGAAATGGAATGTTTAGTAGAACTGTGCAACACAAGCACTTAGTTACAGCATTTTTCATTGTATCCAGACACAGCTAGAGACACATCTACAGCAGCATCTCTGTGCAGGACAAACGACAGTTGACGAAGAAAACATCGAAAACTTCACTTCACTCCTCTACAATACGTTGGTTCCTTTGTTTAAAAGGCCAAAATGAATCGAGGGAGAACGAGAAGAGGATCGGCGAGTGCTTCACCATACAATACAGTACAGCTGATTAACCTGCAAGAAGAATTTCAAATGATACAGGCTGAAAATGTCAAATTAAAAGAAGAGGCAGAAAAATCAAGAGGAGAAGCTAAAAATTCAAAGTTTGAAACTGAAGTAGTATTGCAGGAATTACTGCATGTGGGTCTCAAACTTAAAGGAGAGAAAATGGGAAAACAACAGGCAGAAAACGAGAATGAAAACATGAAGAAAGAACTGTTGGAAGCTCAAAAAGCATTGGAGGAAGAGAAAAGCACAGCACAAGAAGCCAAAAATAAATATCAAACTGCAAAGAAGGAGGCAGGAAATGTGATACAGGAATTACAGGAGGTGCAGGAAGCTTTTGAAGAGGAAAAAAGGAAAATGCAGTTGGCAACACAAGAAGCTGCAAATGTAATGGCTGAAGCTGAAAAACTAAGGAAGGAATTACTGCATGTAAAGCAACAACTTGAAGAGGAGAAAAAACGTAAACATGAGGCAGAAAATGAGATTGAAAATTTGAAGAAAGAATTGTTGGAAGCTCAAAAAGTGTTGGAGGAAGAGAAAATTAAAATACAGGAAGCAAAGAAAGAAATGGAAGATACAAAGAGTTACACTCAAAACATGAAGAAGGAACTGATGAAAGTGCAAGAAGAACTTGCAGAAGAGAAAATTGAGGTGAAGGTATTCAAGAAAGAAATGACCGGCTCTGCGGTGACCAAGAAAGACTGCAAAGACGCACTTAAAGAAATACGAAAGCACAAAAAGGAAGCTAAAGAGCTCCTCAAACACAAAGTGAAACTGGCCAAACAGCAGCTGAAAGAAAAATTTAAAGATGCCGAGGAGCAGCTCAACAAAACCTTAAAAGAACTGAAGGCAAAAGAAAAGCAAGCCGAGGACAGGAGGGGATTCTGGAGCAGACTGCTGAGAAAGAACTGACCCAGCAGCATCAAGTTTGAGGAGATCAATAGTTTCTTCCTCCTTCCCCCTCTCTCCACCTTTCTTTCACCCCATCCTTCTTCTTGGGACGTTTGTTTGTTTTTTAAAAACTCTAATCTAAATACATGTACTGAAATACACAAATAAAATTGCCATAACTTGACCTCATGTTGCCTGCTTCTTTTCTTGTGTGTCTGTGGATGTAAAACAGTAACACACTTTCTGCTCTGTGTCTTTAATTGTAAATAAATGCAATATGTTTTCATTTTAAAATGCAGTGCAAAAAACTTCTGCTCTAAATCTTTTTTTTAGCAAAAAGCTTTTTTTTGCCTGTTGTGGAAGTTTTCCATTTAAATACACACTAAAAGAGCTGTATGAATTACTGGGGATTAAATCTGTTTGGACCAACATCTACTACCCGCGGACTGATGGGCTGGTGGAGCAGCTGAATAAGACTTTAGAGTCCATGATTTGTAAGTTCATTCACAAGGATGAACACAATTGGGACCGCTGGTTAGACCCTCCTTTGTTTGCAGTGCAGGAGGTGCCCCAGGCCCCCGCAGTATTTTCTCCCTTTGAATTACTGTATGCCAGTAAGCCGAGGGGTATGCTTGACCTTATTAAAGAAAACTGGGAGGTTCGAGCCTTGAAAAAAAATGAAATTCAGTACATGCTGAACCTGAGAGCAAAGCTACACACTTTGGGGAGGTTGTCACACGCGTGGCCGGTGTTTGGTTGAATGTGGCCCCGGCTTCAGGTGGGGATGTGTGGCAGGGGTGTGGTCTCTGCGGATGTTGCTCGGGATGCAGACATCGCTCGCCTCATGTGCCTTTGGAGGCACATGAGGCACATGCCTTTGGTTTCTGAAGCCTTGGATGTACAGGCTAAGTTGGTGGAAATAAGCGCTATTCTTTGCAGCAGTCCAGAGTTGGCAATCTTCTTGACTTGGGGGCTGCTCAGCTGTCTGGACCAGGCCAAGGAGGCACTCCAAGCTTGGGAGTTGCTGGAGTTCTCCGGGATGCTGCAGCCGGGGCAGCTAAGTCTCCACCAGCAGTCCCCGCGCCTGCTGGTTTTGCTTCGTCTCTGTTTGAGGTTGTCACGCCTGCTGGGCCTGCTATGCTGTTGCCCACAGTTCCATCAGTCACGATGGGGAGTCGTGACTGATGGAATAGATGGATAGTTAGAACGTAATCTAACTAACGACACAGGGGAAGAACAACTGAACTTGGAACACAAAGGACAAGAGACTGTCAAACTAAAACAGGAAGTATGAGAAACACACACTGGGACACAGACAGAAGAAAACCCAGGGAACAGAGGGAGGAGAGCAAGGGACAGAGAGCGAGGGTGAGAGAGAGGGCGAGCGACAGAGTGAGGAAAAAGAGAGGGAGAGGGACAAGAGAGGCTGGCAAGGGGGAAATAGCAAGGGACAAGAGAGGACGAGGGGCGAGAGTGATGTCACAATCAGTTTGACAGCATGGGAAAGTGGAAGTGATGTGAAGTTTTGATTTAGCTAGCAACACCTGGAAGCAGACAGATGTGACACCATAGATCTTCTTTATTGAACTTACGCATAAGCTTCATGCGGTGTTAAGGCCTAACAGTGTACAAATCTGATCAGGGGTAAAGTTGGTCCTCTTTTCTAAGGAGCTGTAGTTGTTTTCTCACAGTCTGCACTGCCTCGGTTTTAGGGATACAAGTTAAAAGGGAGAGCCCATCAAAGGACAATTTGATTTTACCTGGATCCAGTGTAGGTTTTTTAACCTTGTTGGTGAAGTCAGTAGAGGTTTTGATGTGATGGGCTGTGTTCCCCACAAGGGGAGCTAGAATGGTGCCGCGGTGCTTGGAATTGTTGTAAGTGGCTGAGTTCATACTGCTAACGATGGATGTGAGTGGGACTTCTTTGTGGATATTCGAAAGTCCGTACATACAGGTTATAGCATTCCCTGGGCACACACGGTGGAATGTAGGGCGGTCAATGGCTGTACTAGGCAACTGATGACTTTCTTTTTGTAATTGTGTTACGTTCCCCTAAAAAAGGTATAGGGGATGAGGGAAAGTAACAAAAGCTGTCAAGATTGAAAAAAGGAGGCCGGGAAGCAGAATCGTTAAATTAAAGAGTTTTATTAATGTTTCTATTAATAACTAATAACTAAAGGAGACAGACAAGCCACTATCACTTTTTGAAGCAACAAAACAAAACTCAGGTGTTGGTCAATAAACTGAAAAGTAAGTAACATGCGGGCACATGCACACACGCACACATACACACTCCTCTCCACAGAGCAGGAGCAATCAATCACCAAACACACAGCTCACTAGCTGCAATCCAACAAGTCTCTCTAACACTAGAGCTCACCTTTCTCTGGCCCTAAGTACTTCCAATTGCTGATGGGAGTCAGCGGAACGGCCTCCTCTACTGCCGTTGGCAGGCTCCCGGGGGTCACCATGAGGTCTTCCAGCTCTTGGTACCTCAACAGTTGTGGTCCAGGGTCCTCCAGCTGGTCCATTGTGCGGCGGGGGCAAGACACTTTGGGGTTACCAAGACTCTGCGGCGACTTCGGTCTCGGTTCTACTGGCCCGGGTGTCGCCAGGACGTAGAGCTCCATGTCCATTGGTGCGGTGCTTGCACGGCTCTGAAAGGGCCTTCCCAACGCTTTCATGCCCCCTTGCAACAGTATCAGGTGGGGGCTCCCATGGAGCGGGTTGGAGTGGACATCCTGGGGAACCGCTACGTCCTGGTTGCCATGGACTACTTCACTAAGTGGCCTGAGGCCTATGCAGTCCCTGACCAGAGTGCTGTTACCACCGCTGAGCGAGATGTTTTGTCGGTTTGGAGGAACTGCACAGCGACCAGGGCCGGAATTTTGAGGCTGTGGTATTCAAGGAGGTCTGTCAGCGGCTGGGTATCAGGAAGACCCAGACCAGTGATTTATTAACCTACCTTGAGCAACATGAGGTCATTGCCATTGAATGCATGTCATAGTCAGGATGAGGAAATTGTTTCTCAATTTCTCTGACCTGCCGAGAATCACATTCCCCATTCCTGCAGGAGTGTGATCCCAGGATCACTTGAGTCATACTGTAAACAAAAACAGTTCATGTATATAAAATGGTAATGAATCAGGAGTGTGTAAAACAAACATAAAATAATTACATTTTCTTCATCATATTTGGAAAATTTCACCTGCACTGTTACTGAGCCTTAAATGAATTTCAAGATATTTTCCCACAGCTAAATGAAAATTTCAACATTATAAAATGTTTTAGATTATAAATCTATTACATATTTCATGTGTATGTAGCTGTGATGTATTGAATAGATATTGTAGCTTTAAATATGTCGGAGATGAGCAGACTGAGATGGCAGCAGCATGTCTCCTTGTTGAATGTCTGCTTTGAATTTGTTTTTGTTGTTGCTGTTTTTTGTTTTGTTTTGTTTACTATTTCTAATGCATTTTCATTTTTTCCAACAAGGTTTTTAAGGGTATTTTAAATTATCCTGTAAATTTTTGGAAAGGGGCCTATTTTGGGGGGCCTCTGCTACTACTAGAAGTTGTCTGTACCACACCAGGGCCTTTGCTGCTAGCAGAAACCATCTGAGCCTCACCAGGGCCTGTGCTGCGCGCTGAGGCCATCTCAACACGTTCTCATCTACACCAGCGGTCCCCAAACCCCGATGCACGGACCGGTACTTGTCAGTGAGTCGTTTGGTACCGAGCTGTGAGAGTTGAGGCTCGGGTGTGAAATTGATGGTCTTCAGGGTTTTTATCAGTTTTTATCATTATGTTTTTTAAAATTGTTTTTATCGTTAGCTCGGTTTCCCTGGGTCTTTTCCCGTGTTATGAATAAATCTTCTCTTTTTTTTTTTGGTACCAGTACTGGTTTTATTTTGTTGTAATTATCTATCTTCATCCCCCTAAAGACCAACCCATGAAAATATTGTTGGACATAAACCTGTCCGTGGCACAAACAATGTTGGGGACCGCTGATCTACACCACACTGAGGCCTTTGCTGCTTGCTGGATCCATTTGTATCACACCAGGGCAAGTGCTGCTAGATGAGGCAATCTGCACCACACCAAGACGTGTGCCACTAGTTGGAACCAGCTACTTTACTCCAAGGCGTTTACTGTTAGCAGAAGCTCATCTGCATCACATCGGGCCCTGTGCTGTTGACTCAAGCCCTCTACACCACATCGGTGCATGTGTTGCTAGCAGAAGCCATCTGCTTTGCACCAGCACTTGAGCTTCTGGCTGGAGCCTTACTTGCCAATCTAGGTTTGTACAGCCTTAGATGGTCCACAGTCTACATGCATCATTGCTGTTGTACATCCTCCAATGTATTTGTAACAGGACATGAAGCTTTTCATTCCTAACAGAAAGCCTTTTTTACTGTCCAGCACTCATTACTTCAGCTTAAACTTGTTCTCAATTTAGGCAAAACACAGCTCATGTTGTTTTCTAAATCAAGGAAATGGGCCCAAATGATTTCTTCAAGTAACCACTCTTGAGGGTAATAAAATAGAGTTGGTTCACACGTATAAATATCTGGGTATCTTGATTGATGACTTGCTCACCTTCAAACCACATATAGAGAATCTCATGAAAAAACTGAAGTTTAAACTGAGTTTTTATTTTCAAAAGTAAGTTGTGTTTCATTTAATGCATATTGCTGCAACATTTTTACCTGTGCTGGATTATGGAGATGTTCTATATATGAATGATTCTGCTCAATGTCTTCAAATGGTTGGTACTGTGTATCACACTTCTGTGAGGTTCGTCACTAACCATAAATCCTACCTTAGTTATACTCTCAGGTTGGATGGCCTGCTTTGACCAGTCGGAGGAACTCTCATTTATACAGTTTTATATATAAGGCAATGCTTGGATTGCTGCCTTCCTGTGTATGTTCCCTGCTTGCAATGAAAGCTGCTGGGTGTTATTCTCTTCATCCGCAAGGTTACTTGTTGTTTTCTGTTCCATTTGCCCAAACTGAAGTTGGCAAAAGAGCTTTTTTCCATTTAGCACCCTTGGTTTGGAACGAATTGCGTGACTACTGGAAAATGACTGAATTCATTTCATTTAGTGCTTTTAAATCAAAACTAAGAATCGTTGAGGCCAAGTCCATAACATGCAAGTGTTTTAATTAGATTGTTTGTCATTTTTATTTTATTTTATTTGAATTTTATTTTTATTTAATTATTTATTTTTGCATGTGTGTTTAATTATGTAATTTTTGTAACTGTGAGACACTTGCTGCTGCCTATCTTGGCCAAGTCTCCCTTGAAAAAGAGGCTTTTAATCTCAATGGGATCTTCCTGGTTAAATAAAGGTTAAATAGAAAAATAATAATAAAGTTTTACATTAATAATTATAATAAAGCATTTTATATGATGCTTGAAAAG
The DNA here is from genome assembly GCF_018398535.1 of Haplochromis burtoni. Classification (NCBI taxonomy): domain Eukaryota; kingdom Metazoa; phylum Chordata; class Actinopteri; order Cichliformes; family Cichlidae; genus Haplochromis; species Haplochromis burtoni. The sequence continues at coordinate 1,363,743 of NW_024582415.1, forward strand.
ATTCTGGGCAAAATAAACTGACATAGTTTAGTATCTACTTTCTTATTCCAGTTCTGAACCAAATGTAAAATAAAATACCTTTAAAGAAGATTATTTTGTGTTTGCTATTTTCATTAATCTGCCAAGCTGTCAGATCAAATCATGTCTTACAGACTTTTTCCTTGTGATCTCTTGTTAAATCTCTTTATGTATCATCTTTCACACAGTCACTTAAAGATAAATATTGCAATATTTTGAAATTTTAAGAAAGTAAACATTCCTACTCTCTGCATTGGGGAGCTGTCAGGACACATTGTGGATGGATTAATATCCCGCCACACATAAATCGAGCACTTCTCACACGAGCCATGAAAGGCAGTGAGTGTGGCTCGACTTCGTTCCCTCCAACAATCTCAGAACCATGACCTAAAGCAAGATGAAAATATCCAGTCACATAACAAAATGATCACATGATGAATTCAAGAACAGATGACTGAAATGAACACCCTGTGACAACTGTTTCACATTACATGTGGAGTACGTGTTTTACACATCACATGTAATACATTTAATACATGTAATACAATAGTATAAGTTTCATACATTACTGATGTATTACATTCAAATTGGAAAAAATATTTTTTTAATCAAATGTAAAATAAAATTCAGGTGAAAACATGACAACTTTGTTTCATTCCAACATGATTCAGTCTAATAAACTGAACATCCTTAAAGTATAACAAAATATACAGGAATTTAAGAATATATATATGCACTAACAAACTGATAATTGCCCCTGTAAACAAAGGTGTCACCGCCTGCTGGCCATCAGAAAAAATGCAGGTTTGAAGCACTTTTGGATTGGCTTTCAAGTCTGGAAGCTATGTGCGTCCACTTTTATGCAGTTACTGCAGTAACAACAGCAAAAATGCCAAACAATGATGCGTCAACAATTACAGTGACTGTGTCTGAGGCTAAAATGGTTTTTAAGGGATCACTCCTCTTAATGTTTGTGCCATCTGATACCTGAAGTGGAAAGGACTAACATGTACAGAGTTTATAAATAGATAAATAAAAAATGTGAACAAAAACTAAAATATCATAAAATATATGCTATAAAATAATTTTATACTAGAAAAAGACAAATTCAAAGAAATGATAATAAGTTCAAAAAATAGGATGCCACTTTAGCAAGATAAACAGTGCCTGTTTGCCAAAAGATTGATACAGAAGCCTGGATTCAAATCTGATCTGAGAACAATTACTACATGTCTTCAACTGGTCTTTTTTAACAGCACCTTATTCCTTAAAAGCCCCTAATATAAATATATTTTATTTAAAAAGCCCCAAATTACTTTGAGATTATTGCCCACAATCATTTTGCGTAGACATCTGACCACAACTCGGTCGCTATCACCAACAGACTCTAACTGGACAGCTGGACAGTTCACATACTTGAAGCAAAGGTGGACTGTGCTTTCACTCTAATAGCTAAAAGACTGTGGCACAAACATCCTCTTACTGTTAGGTGAGCACAGTCAGTTACACATATATGGAAAACAATCAAATCAAATTTTAAAAATCCACCTGTAGAGATTGGCTTTTGTAGAATATTTCTCATCTCAAAATTTCTTCCCTGCTTTCTTCATCTTTTTTTGTATTTGCTTTTTTTGTTTGTGTATTTTCTTGTGTTATGAATTTTCATTTTCTTCATAATGTTTTTAATTCAGTTTTTGGTAAATTAAGTGAAGCACCTTCTAACTTTGGTTTAGAAAGCTCCTGTCAAAATCGATTTCATTATGAATAAAATTATCATTGTGCTGCTCTCTACTGCAGTCAACTTGTCCTGCTCCTCTGCAAATGTATCAATACTTATATTCATGGGTCCACATAACACATCACTTTTTGATTAGTAGCTATGTATCACATGGTGTTGCACCACACATGAAACAATAAAACCTTGAATATTAATTTAACACCTGTGGTCAAATGTATCATAATGAATAATAACTACATTGTGTTATTTGGAAAAAAAGAGGCCTTGAAATGATAATTGAAAGAGTGTTGGGGCATATATGATATATATAGATCATGAACGTAGTACTGGCATGTCCTCTGAAAATGTGCACGCTGAGTAAGTCCTAGTCCTAGTCATAGTCTAGTGGGCTTTGGGGAAATTGTGCACTCTTCCTGTATAGAAACCTAGCATTTGTCTGCTGTGGTGTATGTATAGGAGTAAAAAGATGACAGAGTTACAAACAATGAAAGAAAGAGAGAATGCCTCCAGCTATATTATGAAGTAGAAGGTTTATAAAAATATCTTATTGTCATGGTCCTTGGTGTTTCCCAGTGTTCTCTTGATGTTATTTGCTGTTCTGGTTTCTAGTTTAAGTCACTGTCTTCCTCCATGTGTCATATTCTTTCAGTCTGTCTCTCAGTGTCAAGTCCTCGTCTTTTTAATTGTCTCGTTTCCAGTTTTATTTTGATAGTCCCCGTCCTACATGCAGTGAGTGTAGTTTTGCTTCCCCTTTCTCGTTATGTATAATTTACCCCAGCTGTGTCTCCCTCCTGTTTCTCATTCCCTGATCGCTCCTGTCTGTATATAAACCCTGTGTTTTATCCTGCTTGTTACTGGTCTGTCTGTCTCCCTCCATGCTGTCTTACCGCCCTGCTTCATTCTGTGTTTCTTTCCCCATGTTCTCCTGCAAATTTAGGTTTGAGTTTTGTTTCATTAGTTTTCTCGGTTGAGAGTCTTTCTTACTTCTGTTTTTTGCACCCTCACTTTTGGTTGTATGTCACCCTCCTGCAACAAAGTTCACTCACATCTCAGCCTTGCCTGCATTCTGGGTCCTTATGTCTCCTCCACAAGGCTTTCCCCGCAAACTTATGGGGGTTTTTAAGCAAAGATAGATGGAATAAAAAATCAACATAAAAGAGCATGCTCAAAAAACATTTTTCATAGATGAAAGAGAATTTCATCAAGCTAACAGAAACTGAAATATCAGAAAATAGAATATGAAATGATAAAATGGATAATGGTCAAGTAAGCAATCTACATTAAAAGCATGGACATTTATAATCAAAGAAAAGATTTGCTTCTTGCTCAGCTTGTATGGATTGACACCTGTGGGTTCATAACATTTCTGAGGATTGCATTGTTTTTTTGATCCACTTGAGCCGTTTCTCTGAGAGAAACGAGTAGACTCCAGGTTTTTTAATGATACCACAACCTCTTCCAAAAGAAGTGACGCCAACCAGCACGCCATCGCACACAAAAGGTCCTCCTGAATCGCCCTGACAAAAGAACAAAAAGGTGTTGAGTTGGATGGATATTTTAATATAGATATTTACTTCCTTACATACTTTCTATATACTTACTTGACAGGTATCAGCCTGTTTTTCACTATTTGAACCAGCACATATCATGTCACTGGTGATAACTGGGTTGTGGTTGTAATAATCACGAGAGTTGCATGTCTGTCTACTGACCACAGTCACATTGACAGACAGGAGAACATCTGATGTTTTCTTGTTTTCAGTTTTTCCCCATCCAGCAACCAGACACTTGCTTCCAGCTGGAGGGTCCTTGACAACTCTGGCTAACTGGAGCCATTGTACTGTCTTGGTTTGCTTTACTGGTTTCTTCAACTGAAACAAAATTAAAAAGAAAGATATTGATAATGACTATATTAACTTTAGAGAGCTGGCCTTAAATTTTGTATATATACAGCACTGTGCTACAGTCTTGACACACCACTCATTTATTTAGTCATGGTCGGCCCCGCAAGGCTACATGTGTTTTGGTTTTGCTCTCTCACTGCTCTGCCTGGGTGGAGCTCACTCCAAGCTTCTGCTTTTGGACCACGCACCTGCTCCTAATCTCGGGCCACTTCTTAAAGCAGTGGCTCTGAGCTCCTCATCGCTGGACTATTGAGTTTGATACGTTAGTGTAAATCCAGCTCGGTGAATTCTAGTGTGCTTGTGTATGAACCTATTTGTGACTTTCGTCTCTCTGTGCTTAGACTTCCCAAACCGTGGAAACTTAAACGTGGATGTTGGCAGTTTGGAGTGGCGTGCATGTGGAAGTCTCAAACAGAGCGAACGAGTGAGAAGGATCTGATTCTTTCCCCTAAACCTACCCGGTAGACCACTGGAACCCCTGGCTTTCCTTCCATCTGTATATATATTCTGCACCTGGTGTTTTGTGTAAATAAAAGAACTGCTAACTTGTGATTCCAGTCTGAGCCTGAGTCGGATCCATTCGCCGTGACATATTTGTACATTTTGCTTGGAAAATGTATAAATAGGCACAGCGATTTATTGATTTATCCATACACACACACAGAAATACATCATATAAGATTAAAAACAAACGTATTCACATAAATGAATCTTTTTTTTTAACTTGGTTTCAGACAATGAATGATCACTTTACCTTGAGCAACATGAGGTCATTCTCCCTGGATCCCTGGTAATAGTCAGGATGAGGAAAACATTTATCAACCTTTTGGGCCTGCTTAGAAGCTTTTTCTTTTTTCTTGATCGAGTGTGCTCCCAGCGTCACTTTACTCATACTGTAGAAGAAAAAAAAAATGTATTAGTGAAAGTTCACTTATAAAAAAGATTAATAGGTCAGATTAACCCTTTTAAATAAAACAGTTATAACATTATCATAGCTGCACAGTTATTTCATTATATGTGTATTATTGTATATAGTTGGGTTATGGTTATTTTAGAGACATAGATAAAGCTGCATGGTGTCTTCCTCCAGGTGAATAAAGAATTTCAATGATATAACATTTTTCAGTTATGAAATTTCTGAGTGCAGTCTCTAAACAGTGATTACCACACTGTTTAGATAAACATTTAATCTTTTTTTTCTCATTTGGATTATGGCCAACATCAATATTTATGTGCAATGCAGACAAATCTACTTGTGTTTTGCAGGCTTTTCTATAAAAACAACAGACAATATGTTTGATGCCAATTTGATTTGTATCTATGATAAGGAAATGAAGAAATTCTAAAAAATGCAAAAAAAAAAAATATGACAATGACTAGTGCAAAATTCTCTGTGAAGATATTAATTACTACAAGAATATGGACAATCTATAAATAAAAAAATAACAAAAATTTTTACATTAATAATTATAATAAAGACTTTTTCCTTCTGATCTCTTGTGAAATCTCTTTATGTATTATCTTTCACACCGTCAGTTAAACATAAATATTACAATAATGTGAAGCATTCCTACTCTTTGCAGTGGGCAGCAGTCAGGACCCATTGTGGATGGATTAACGTCCCTCCACAGAAAGATTTTTTGCTTTCCACATAGGCCATGAAAGGCAACGAGTGTGGCTCGACTTCTTTCCCTCCAATAATCTCAGACCCACCACCTAAAACAAAAAGAAAATATCCATCACATAACAAATTCAGCAGATGATGCAGTCAAAAACAGATGAGTGAAACAAATACCCTTCACCAACTGCTTTTGTAATGCCGAGTATGCATTCTGCTTATTTAAATGAATGAGAAAATTGTCTACAGGTAAATTAAAGTACCACATAAAATATTAATCACCTGGCTGGATGATCACGAGGAGCATGCATGAAACGAAAACACTGAAATAACTCTGGCAGAACATTTTGCCCTTTGTCTCTCATAGATGTTGAATGCACTGATACCGTGACGCTCAGCTTTATACAGAGAGCTGAAAGGATGTGGTCTGACAACTGAAATTAACAAGTCAGCAAAGTGGGCTCCTAAACAATTCTAAGGTTGTGATCAAATATATCATTACCAACCTTACCCCATTCACCATCACCACCAATAACAACAACAACAACAAGAACACACACATATACTTACCCACCTTTTGACCGTGAGAAATTTGACTTGGTGTATTTCCCATGGATGAATACTTCATTGTCCTTGGCTTGACTGTTAAACTAAACTTAGATTGTTGTAATTTTCATTCTGTGCTTTAAAAACGTCCATATTTCATGAAATAGTATCTGTGGTGAGGCATGGTCAGTGGTGCCGTGCGGACCCACCTGCACGGCATCCGCAATCACGCCTGCCGTGTTAAAAACACGGGGAAGCAGGGGTTGTTGTGAGTTGTGGTGTGATGAATGTGCGGCTGACAGCTGAGAGGTGCAGCCGAGTGTGCAATAACGATGGCTTTGCCTAACACTCTCTGGACCTGCCGTGTCTCTATCACACACCACTCATTCAAACTTATGGGACAATTGAGAGAAATGTGTAGGCTGGTCAGCAGGATACAGCTGAGACTTAATTTTTTTTAAGTTACTATTCAAAAACCATGTTTGGACAATGTGTAAAGCAAACTAAAAAATAATTTGTTTATGTTTGTACTGTTTACTAATAATTGATCGACACTGTATTGCCAACAGTATTTGTTTGTCTACCTTCACACACATATGAACTTGAGTGACAGTAAAACAGTAAAAATATGATGTCATTCAGTGGTGCATTTGGGTAATCTCAGTCTCTCGCTGAATGTGCTCCTGTGATTAGCTAGCACGTTATGGAGTGGGTGCAAGGTATTGTCCAGCGTTGTCCTTATGTTGGAAAGCGTCTGCCTCTCTGACACCACAGTAAGAAAGTCCAGCTCCATCCCCACATCATTTCTGGCTTTGCCAATCAGTTTATTGAGTCTGTTGAACACAATAAATATGTCACAGTGGGGTACGCTGGTGTGTTTTGAATATAGACCCAAATGCAGACACTGAGAGAGGAAACGAAAGCGAGCCTTCATTAGGGCTGACGATGAAAAGTGCAAACAACATGAACAGTGACGAGAACTAAACTAACACCTAAACTGGAAAGAACTAATACTAACTATGAAAACAATGAAAACTATGAAACCACAATGAAGACTATGAATACTAAGATGAGACGTGGATGGTAAACAGACGACCTGACAATCAACAAAGGAAGACAGGGGACTTACATACACACAGGAGGTGATCAGAAGAAGTGGAAACACAGGGGAAACAGCTGACTAGAACGAACATAATGACACCACAGAGGAAGTGAAACAAAAAACAATGATAAAGACACACAAGACTCTTTCAAAATAAACCAGGAAACACCGTGAAAATAACAATAATCAAAGAATAAAACGAAAACACACAAAACACTGGATCGCAAACCCAGTTCCGTGACAAAATAGACCGAGTGGGTCCTGGGTTCCTCCTGGTGAACCACAATGCCAGGCCTCATGTAGCAAGAGATCCAAGAGGATGAAGAAACTGATACTGGCCCCCAACGCTCGACTGACCTAAATTCAAAAGAACAGCTGTGGGAAATTTTGTTTAGGTACATCTGACACCACCAGGTTACGCTGCAGACTGTCCATGAAACCAGTTATGCCCTGGTCACCTCTTGTAGGAGACCCCCCCAGGACACCCTCTGTCATCTCATTGGGAGCGTGCCCTAGCATACATAAAAGCACATGAGAGCAGGCCTCTAGACTAACTTTTTGTCAGAGGGCTGGTGCGCCTAAAAGTTAGGCGCAGCCAAATTTTTCAAGCGCATCGCTTGACACCGCAGCTGTGGCTACAATGTAGCTTGCCATCGCCAGTGTGTGAATGTGTGTGTGAATGGGTGAATGACTGAATGTAGTGTGAAGCGCTTTGGGGTCCTTAGGGACTAGAAAAGCGCTATACAAATGCAGGCCATTTACCATTTACATTTTACATGTGCACTTTTTGGGCCGTCCATACAGACAATATTGTCTGTAAATGATTAAATAACAATCTTGTCAACAAGTTACTGAAAAAGTGCCTGTGTTTAAAGTGCTGGACTCTTGGTTCACAATTACAGTTTTTCTCAAATGTTAAAACACAAAAGCCAATCCTGTAACCCAAATGACCAGTAGTCTAAACACATTTACTAAATGTAGCCACCATATTCCAGTACCATAAACACATGTCACATGAAGACACAATTCACAAAACACAACCCTCTGTACTCATAAATCTAAACACATTTTTCCTTGCTAAAACACATGTTGCAAAACAACTCTGCTCATATTCTCAAATGAAAGCCCATGTGATGCAAAATGCTTGCCACAGTCACCAATCTTTGAACACAGGGAACACACCTGGCGTCATTCACTACACACAATGACTCAAAATTGAAGACACTTGTTGCTAATGCTGTACCCACATGTAAAAGCAAGTTCAGAGTGCACAGTATGCTGAAGATGTCCAAACAAACACAATGGATGAAGGCAGAGTCAGGGGAAGAGGAATTTGATGCAGAGGAGGGAGAAGAGCTGGCCCTGGAAGAAGAGGAGCAGGCCAATGAGGAAGAGGAGTTCAAATGAGAGGAGGAAGAGGAGCGACCAACGAGGAAGAGGAGAAGGCCAACATGGGAGAGGAGAAGGTCCAGGAGGGAGAGCAAGACAACCTCGCACCATCATTACGGACGAGATGCGAGCAACAGCTCAGCGACATGATGCCGCACAGTGATTGTGGTGTGTGTGTGGTGTGAATAACGTAAATAAAAAAACTTCACACCCTGTTCATGTTTTCAAGATTACTGTTGTGTGCAATAGATTCTGTTTTTGCATTGAGTTGTGTTACAGTAGTGTACGTACATGCAGGATTTTCTATAGATTTATACTACTCATATGAAACTCACAAATCTAAATGCCTAATCCTCTGCAGAGATCTACGACGATCCGTTACTGTATAGTTTCTAAAATATGCATTGGCAGTTATGAAACAAAGAACCTTCTCACAAATTGAGCATTGTGTTTTCAATTGTTTTGCTGTAGTGTGTAATGCTGTGTATAGTGTTTACAGTTTTGACAGCTTCGAGCTGCTCTCTTGGTGTGGGAGTTTGAGTTTTGCAGTGGGAAGGTGTGGTTGTGTTTATGTAGCTTTAGAGAAGGGTGTTGTGTTTGGACATTGGGGGACCTGGTGGTAACGTTTGTGACATGTGTTTTAGCATTTGAGAAAAACTTAAATACAGTTTTTTCTGAATGCTTAAACCCTAACTGTGATTCCTGTAGCACAATCTCTAAAACTATTCAGACTTATAGCAAAACCACTCACTGAGTTTGCAAAACTAAAAGCACAAAAACTGCTTTGCACTCAGTTTGCAATTTTGTAACACACACTTTGCAAAACTGTAGGCACAATTCACTGCACAACACTCAATTACCAAATTTCCAACACACTCCTAGCAAAAGTATACACATGTATGGCTATCATTAACACTAATTTGCCAACTGTCTGGCACACTTTCACATGTGAAAACTTTTTTAGATAATTAGTTCACTTTGCAATCAGCCTAAGCACTATAATACAGGTAAGCTGTGTGTGCGGAGTACAATGGAGGGAGCAGAAAGAGTGAGAAGTAGAGGAGGCCGAGGAAGAGGACGTGGAGGTGAAGAAGTAGGATGAAGAGGACGACAAGGACAAGGAGGAGCAAGAGGAAGACGAGGAGGGGGGAGAGGAAGATGAGGAGGGGGGAGAGGAAGATGAGGAGGGGGGAGAGGAAGGGTAGGAAGAGTAAGAAATAGAATTGCTGATGACATCAGAGCTACAATAGTGGACCATGTAATCAACCGTGGAATGACCCTGAGGGTAGCTGGCCAACGGGTCCAGCCTAACTCGAGCCGCTACACTGAGCAAGACCATAAGGACATCTTGAAATGAGAATCGGTTAGTACAGTCACTTCGCACAAAGATTTGTAGCACTGCCATATGCCAATGAGAAACACACCAATACCATTGATGTAAAAATACTGAAATTGTTACTTTACAGAATTGCTAGATGACCAGATGCTGGGGGCAGAGGAAGCATGTTCACTGCAGACCAAGTAACCCATATAGTCATTATGGCGATTGCAAATAATCCTATACTTGGAAATAAACACTTGTGTTTGTTTTGATGTGTTTGAATAAACACCAGTACTTGAAGTTTGGATCCCTCTATGCTTATGGATCTATGACAGAAGTATGAGCTCAAACTGACATAGCCTACCTTGTGCACAGAGAAAGCAAAAGCCAGATGTGTTTTGTATTCATACCATCAGTGTGCAGTTGGCGCATTGTGTGCTTAGTAGATGATGGCTTGTGTGTACTGTTTGATACGGAAACACCATTTTTACGAAGGTGTGAAGAGTTAATCTAGCTGTGTTTGCTTTTGCAAGAGAACTACAATGTTTTGATTATTGGGTGACAGGTTTTCTTATTTGTGTGAAGAGTTTTGCAAAATTAGCCAATAGTTACAAAAAATGTGCTTAAGCAATCAGAAAAAACTGTAATCATCACATCGACCTCCTCTGATGACCCGTTTGCGATGGGAAACTGTTCTTAAAGTACACTGCGAGAGAGAGAGCTGTGCATGAAGTATGATTTTAACGTGGTGGAAGCAAAACAGCAAAAGTAAGAGAGAATTAATGACGACATTTATCAAATGTGAAGCGTAGTTTGAATCTTCTTTTGCTGCTGGTTCAGTGAATTTTGGTTAAAGAGAGACAAAACCTAGCGCAAAAAGGATGTAAACACAAAGCGCGCATCCGCGCTCTGTGCTTACGTTGTTGAAATAGTTTTGTGAGCTTTAATCTGAGATTCTGGCGTTTCTGGCAAAATACATTTATATTTAAAAGTCGATTCAGGATTTAATGAATTGATTTCTCTTTATTCAAGCTACTCACCTCTATCTATCTGCCTGCACTTTCAAACGTACACACGAAGGACTACAGGAATATCTGGACTGCGGCTAATTAGAGAGGTCCCACCCCTCACTATTTCTGACTGGTTTAGACCATGATAGGGGCATAATATATGTCAGTTGTTGAACACATGGAGACTTTCAGAGTTGCAGCGGCTTTTCTTTCTTTTTTCGGACTGTTCATGTTACAGTAATGCTGAGATGTATTTAGAGGGCTAAGTAGATTGGTTACTTTCCCTTTAGGATCAATAAAGTTATTCTTATTCTTTAACTATTCTCAACTCACAGTGCAGCTAATTGGTTGTCATCAGCAGACAGCAATGAAAGAACAGCAGCATTTAAGGTAACGTCTAACTAACAAATTGAGACTGCCCGTTGTCATGGATGACACTTGTGGTATGTCGTGACATTTTGCACTCTTCCTGTGCAGGGTCTTAGCATTATTTTTTGTGGTTTGCTCTTAGTCAGAGGCTCATTATGCTTGTTCTTCTAGAAGTGAATGTCTCTTGTGTTGACATTACTACAGCTCTCTTTTGCAGGAAAGATTATTACAACCTAACCTACCTCAGGGGGGGAAAGAAGAAAGAAGAAAATAAATTACAAGATATCATCTTTACTGTGTAAGTGATTTAATTCCACAGCCATTCACTGGTATCTGGTTACAGTGACTCCAGAAATG
>NW_024582415.1:1376218-1382667 GCF_018398535.1 Haplochromis burtoni
AAAATGTGTTTAGATTTATGAGTACAGAGGGTTGTGTTTTGTGAATTGTGTCTTCATGTGACATGTGTTTATGGTACTGGAATATGGTGGCTACATTTAGTAAATGTGTTTAGACTACTGGTCATTTGGGTTACAGGATTGGCTTTTGTGTTTTAACATTTGAGAAAAACTGTAACTATGTATCTTAAAATGTAAGGTGGGCTCTATGTCCATTACTTTGAAGAATGTAACATTCTAAAATCAGATACGTTTTTTATATGACATATATTATGTTTGAGAAATTGGAAATTTGAAAGAGCTATAGTAAAAACAATGAAATAAACAGTGATTCCTTTTAAAATTTTGCTTTATTAGAAAGTAGAAAAAGAAAAAAAGTGTAGTCAAAAAACAATACAGAAAGTAAAGTAAAAACAATGCAGATTTAAGGCACTTTTACATTTGGTTATCTTTTCAGGTGTGAAAGCTATGTACCCATGTTTATGAATGGTGTGCAATGACAATTGCTAAAATACTGGACAGTCAATCTTTTCCTACACAATACTAAAAAGACTGGTTATAGATATCTCACCCAAGTTCCTGCAAGGGAAAGGGTGATGAACCCACTTCCAGTTATATGATGTTTAAACAAACGCCTGTTCATGTAATAGATATGCTGATGCTTTCAATAGTCTGTAAAGATTATAGCAAGCAAGGAAACTACTCTATAAAAGATGAAACAGAAGCCATTAAATGAAAAATAATAGATCAAGTGGACCCAGCAGTGGCATGTTTAACTGCATCAAAGATTCATATCTGGCTGTTAGCTCATATCTGCATTGATGTCGGCATCACATTTCAGGGGCACCCATTGTGTTCTCGATCCACTTGAGTTGTTTTTCTGAGAGAAAAGAATAGACTCCAGGTTTTTTTATGTTACCACACTCTTTAGGTCCAAAAGAAGTGACTCCAACTAGCACTCCATTGCACAACAGTGGCCCTCCTGAATCCCCCTGCAGAAAGAGCAGTCGCTTTTGAATTATTTACAACTTTCAAGGTGGCAGCGGGTCTTCAAGCACAAAAAATATGCATGATCCTTACCTTACAGGTATCAGTCTTTTTTTTACCCTTTGAACCAGCACATATCATGTCACTGGTGATAACAGGATTGCGGTTGTAATAGTCACAGGAGTTGCACGTTACTCTATCGATCACAGTCACTTTAACAGACATAAGGACATCTGATGGTTTGTTTTGTTTAGTTAGTCCCCATCCAGCCACCAGACAGTTGCTGTCAGCTGCAGGGTCTTTGACATGTTTATGTAGCTGGAGACATTTCACCGTTTTGGTTTCCTGCACTGGTTCATTAAGCTGAAATAAGATTAAAAAGAAACATAACATAGGATATAAATTGTGTATACGTATCTTTACAAAGATTTTTCTTAATAAAAGAACTATATGCAGTAATGCAAAAACTGAAGCCTCCTTTCTCTACAATTTGCTTCAAGGAGTCAACGTGATCTTTTAAGCTTTATCAAAAAGGAAATCTTTAAGACTAACCTTAAAAGTAAAGAGGGGGTTAATTGTGAATTTAGTGACATGAATTTAACCAGCCAGAGTCAGTGAAAAATGTTAAGTGTTTCCATTTTTTGACCTTAAGGGGCTTGAGTATGACTGGATACTTTCAGGTAACCACTTGAAAAGCATGCAGTCTATGCAATGGCCAGATTAAGAATTCAATACCCTGTTTACTTTTCTGAGTAGCATCAAAGTGTCTACAATAGCATGAGGGCTTTGAAGGTTGAAGATCAACAAAACTGCTATTTTTTAGTCACAGCAGAAAGGAAGGATGTTTTAATGAATATGGGCTTTTTATAAAATTTGTCTGATACTCAGAATCAGTCACAGAACAGATTAGAATAAATTACAGTGTTTGCAATGAACCTTAATTACAGCTACTAAAAGTGTTGATATTGTTAAAACAACATAGGGACATGCGAGAGCCTTGGAAGAGTATAACAGGCACACAAAGTGTTTGATTAACAGCATTTTGAATAAACAGCAACTGAAAATAGAAGAAAAGAGACTTTGATTTTGTTTGATTTAGACCATTTCTTATCTGAAGCTCAGATATGTTATTTTAGATTCCTTTTTAATTCACATTGCTGAATCTTTGCTCTGCTCACTGTTGGACATTCAATTATCACCTTACCTTCAGCAACATGAGGTCATTGACTTTTTTTTCTTGAGAATAGCTGGGATGACGAACACATTCCTGAACCTTTCGGACCTGCCTTAAACGTGTCTCTTTCTTTTTCTTTTTCTCGATGGAATGCACTCCCAGGATCACCGTACTTATACTGGAAGAGAAAAAAACATCAACAACACTTTGTGGTGATGATAGTTTGTTTATAGAACAGGTTAATAAAGATTTAGAGATCATTGTTTGGTTGTTAGTGCTTTATAAATAAAATTCCTTACAGCATCTCTGTGAAAGATCTATCTTTGTAAAATGTGTAAAATGAGATTGTTTAATACTATGCTGTTGATAAAAATAAACCTCAAAGTATGCACATTAGCTCTACAGTTTCTATATCTTTCATCTATAATACTGTAGACACACTGGTCACATAAGCCAAACAGAGTAAATATGATGTCATCAGAAAATCTGTCATAATTCTGTAACTCAGTGTGTGTCTGCATGTGTATGTGTATGTGTCTTTTTAAAAAGGTCTGATAGTTCAGTAAGAGATCAACTGTTTATTTAAAAGGTAGATATACTGAATGTGTGTGTGTGTTTCCATAATGAAAGCCAGATGCGGCAAAAATTGTATCTTTTGTAAATAAAGTCCATAAGCATCAGAATAATAAATATACTGTTGACTGGCATATACACAAAACAATTGTATTAAATTGCATTTTAACATTTTAAAGCTTGAAAATTGTAATAAAAGTATGATTTAATTTCCTACTTCGGACAGTGAGCAGCAGTCAGGACCCATGTTGGATCAATTAATATTCCTCCACACATTGTTCCATCACCCTCCAGCAGAGCCATAAAAGGCAGCGAGTGTGGCTTGACTTCTTTCCCTCCAATAATCTCAGAACCATGACCTAAAACAAAATAAAAATGTCCAGTCACTGGATGTTGAAGTCAAGAACAGATGAGCAAAAGAAAGAAGCACACTGCATCTCAACAAACTGCTTTGTAAGACTGAAAGACCTCAGTAATGTGAGTTTGCATTGTGCATGTTTACATAATGGAGCAAAAGGCAAATTCAAGAGAAAACACTGCTCACCAGACTGGATGATGAAGAGAATCACACATGTGATGAAAAGACTGAAATCTCTTGGGCAGAACATTTCTTCTTACCTCTCCTTATCAGATGCTGAATGCACTGAAACCTTGGTCATAGCTGTAATGCACAACTTATGTTGAGCTGAAAGGATGTGGTCTGGCTGCAAAAGGTTCAAGCTTACATCATTTCAAGAACTCTGGTTGAATTTACCACGAATAATGACCATTTTGTTTATTTACTGTGCGATGGTGGGTTTCTTTACGTGATTCCGAGAACGTTGTCACTGGGTGCAGATATGTCAGTAAGTCACTGACACTTTCACATTTGCTTTCTAAAATGTCATCTTATTAACCAGAAGAAAAAATGATTTGCAGAATAAACAATGAAAAATGACACACTGTTCACAGACATGTTGAAATCATAAAACCATGAATGGACTCAAACATAGTGAATAATTGCAAACAATGCTCTGGAACTGTGTAAAACAAAAACTCAGTAAAACATTTGAGGTTGTCTTTTTGTGAAGTTTACGTTACGTCTTTTAAAAAATTCATTATCACAGAAAAAAGAATCATATCATTGTTAATATTTGTATTTTAATATTATTTTAAAAAAACAAGACAAGGACAGAATAGGATAGAACATAATGGATGTATTCAACTCTCTTCTGTGGTAAAGCTGGTATTTAAAAAAGAGGGAGAACAGGAGGAGAAAATAAATAAATAATTATTGTCACAGTCGGGGAAGGGCGGAATGAGGACCCAAGTGCCGGCCTCCTTATGCTGAACAGTGTGTTTATTTATAGTGCAGTTAATAATCCACAGAATAAATCCCCATGCGCTCCCCTGACTCCCGTGTCGTGTCTTCTCCCAAAACATCCGTGTTCTGTGCTCTCCACTCCCGTGTCTCTGCATTCCCCATGCCTGCTGCTATCTGGCGTTCCACGCGCCTCCTGAGACACAATACAAACAGCCATCAAGACACCACATAACTAGTCTTTAACACTGACTTGAAGACTGACTTGGAGTCTCACGCAATAATCCCACGCCAGAGGGAGCTCCATCATACTCTTAAATTGCTCCCCCTACGAGCCTCAGCAGCAGCAGGTGCATGGCATGGTCTTCAGGTGTGGTCAGCCCCCTACCAGGGCCACACCCACCAGGCCTGCAGGTGCCTGTCACCCAGCCTACAGGAAACAGTGCCAACCGCAGACAAACAAACATCCCAACACACACCTGCCTATTCCTACAACTTGGGACACAGTCGGCAGCTCAGTGCAGCTAAAACACACAATAATTATAATAATAATGATAATGAGTCCACACTGCTCAAGAACCCTGGATCCCTCAAACCCAGATCCCTGACAATTATAAAGAGTGCATATACACATACAAGCAATTGTAGTAAAGAGCCTTCAATATCAATATCAGTATCTTGTGGATTTTGTGGGGTCCAGAAGAGAGATTTTGGATGCCTCCGTCTGCATTCTGGACCCTTCCATGGTCAGAGAATACCGCCACAGCTACCCAAACAAGCCCGGGAGGCTCACCGAAGGACTCACCTTCACTAGAGTCCTTCGGGTGCTTTAGACCATCGAACTATCAAAAAAGACCACATCTGGTCTAATGAAACAAAGACTGGGCTGAAACTGGGCTGAATGCCAAGCATCAGGGTTGGAAGAAAACAGGTACTGCTCATCACCTGGCCAATACCATTCCTACAGCAAAGCACGGCAGTGTCAGCACCATGCAGTGGGGATATTTTTCTGTAAAAGGAAAAAAAGTGGGAGACTAGTTAGAATCAAGGCAAAGATAAAATCAGCAATATACAAAGACATCCTTGATGATAACCTGCTCCATAGCACTGTACTTTGGACTTTGGGGAGAGTTCATATTCCAACAGGACAACGAACCAAAGCACACAGCCAGGATAACAGAGGATTGGCTTAGGGACCACTCTGTGAATGTCTTTAGTGGCCCAGCCAGAGCCCAGACTTGAGCCTGATTTAATATCTCTGAAGAAAACAGAAAATGGCTGTGGACCAACACTCCCCATCCAGCCTGATGGAGTCTGACAGGTTCTGCATACAAAAATGTGAGAAACTGCCCAATAACAAGTATGCCAAGCTTGCAGCATCTTACTCAAAATTACTTCAGGATATATTTCCTGCCAAAGGTGCTTCAACAAAGTATCGAGCAACGGCTCTGAATACTTAAATGCATGATATATTTTTGTTTTTTATTTTAATACATTTGCAAGAATTTCAAGCAAAGTTTGTCCCCTTTTTCATGATGGAGTACTGTGTGTAGAATTCTGGGAAAAAAATGAATTTGATCCATTTTGGAATAAGGCTCTAACATGACAAAGGCTACATTCACACTGCAGGCGAAAGAGCATCAAATCTGACTTTTTTGGTATGACAGTTTGAACAGCACAAATCCGATATTTTCAAATCCGACCTAGGTCACTTCGGTACGTGGTACTGAATCCGATAAATATCTGATGTTTTAGAACGCGACTGCTGTTTGAATGGTCATATCACATTAAATCGGTCTTTTACGTCACTGACACAAGACAGACGCCAATTATCAGCACTGGAGAAGACAAACAAGAAAGCATGGCGGCCATTGTTAAAGCACGGGCTCTCTTTTTTCTCAGTGTTCTTCTTTCTCTAATTAATTTGTCAAAATTCTGTCGGTTACGACTGTGCAGAAATTGATAGACTGCTGCAACAACACCTACTAGCTCTGTAGCCGCCATTTTTACTTTCGTAAACAGAGCGTGTTGTGTGTGACGTCTTCTTTTGTGCATGCGGGCCGCTTTGAGGGCCGTGAACGTTCACACTAAAGTGCGTTTGCTGTCACATTTTATTTGTAGTGTGAACAACCAGACAAAAAGATCAGATTTGATCAAAAAAATCGGAATTGAGCATTAAGACCTGCAGTGTGAGCGTAGCCAAAATGTGGAACAAGTGAAGCACTGTGAATGCTTTTCGGATACACTGTAGCTGGTTACTATTGTTTTGTGGAGCATGATGTACCAAGTCCTTCTTCTTCTACATGACGTTATCACACACACTGTCCAGCAAATTATCCCTGTGGATGAATTACAATATGGTAAATGGTCTGTATTTGTATAGCGCTTTACTAGTCCCTAAGGACCCCAAAACGCTTT
>NW_024582415.1:1382940-1404684 GCF_018398535.1 Haplochromis burtoni
TCCATCCATCCATCCATCCATCCCAGCTACTTTACAAGGTTACTCATTTTTTTTAGTTTTGTTTTAGCTTATCAAGCAGTTTTATATAACCATATAACCACAGCTCTGTAACAGGAGGAGTGGCCCAGGACTGAATTATCTAAAAGTAAAATAAAAAAAGTAACGTGTGGAAAAAGATTGGTCAGTGGTTTCTGAGCACAAGTAATCAGAATGAAAAATGAACAAATAAGAAAGCATGCTCAGTAATTTATCTACATCAAAACAAAATCAGTTCACAAGCCTCAGTTTCAGTTTCAGTATATAAAACAGGAGCTGGTGAATCTTTCTCACTGGCAGGCTGAATAATTTCACTTTGTTGCTTTACTTTCATGAGTTTTGTATGTACATTAAAAAACAAAACAAAAAAAACCCATTTGTATGCTTTTATTGCAGAGGTAGCCTTCAAATGCAGAAAACAGGAGTACTCATATTCTTGGGGTTACTTGGGGATTGAAAAACAAAGAAAAGGAAAAGTTTGTGCAATGATAAGGACCTGTCATATATGTGCAGAGATCAAAAATAAAAATGTAAAAGAATGAAATGATAATATTAATAATGCTCAAGTCAGTGGTCTACAGGAACAGCAGTAACAGATTTAACAAGGAAGATTACAAAGATGCTCGTGTTCATTAAATTATGTGGACTGATTCCTGTGGATTCCTTAAAATTCAGATGACTTCGTTGTTTTTTTGATCCACTTGAGTTGTTTTTTGGAGAGAAATGAGAAGACTGCAGGTTCATTTATCTCGCCACACACTACAGGTCCAAAAGAAGTGACTCCAACCAGCTCTTTATTGCACAGCAGTGGCCCTCCTGAATCCCCCTGCAGCAAGAACAAATGTTTGACATTTTTGGGGGTTGTTTTAACTATTCTGGAGATTTAAAAAAGCCAAAAAGGTCTTGCGCTTTATTGCAATTTACAATTTCATATTACAAAGCAACTTACTAATATATACTTACATTACATGTACTAGCCTTAGCGTTTCCATTTGAACCAGCACATATCATGTCACTAGTAATAACAGGGTTGCGGTTGTAATAACCACGAGAGTTGCACTTCTTTCTGTCAATCACAGTCACATTGACAGACAACAAGACATCCGACCTATTCTTCTTTTCAGTTTTTCCCCATCCAGCCACCAGACAGTTGCTGCCAGCTGCAGGGTCTTTGAGAGTTTTGCCCAGCTTGAGAAATGTCACTGTTTTGGTTTCCATCACTGGATTGTTAAGCTGAAAAAAGGAAGATTTACATATTGATAATGATTATCTATGTATTATGTTTATATAAAGGGCCTGTATTTATATAGCCCTTTACTAGTCCCTAAGGACCCCAAAGCGCTTTACACATTCAGTCATCCACACATTCACACACTGGTGATGGCAAGCTACATTGTAGCCACAGCCACCCTGGGGCGCACTGACAGAGGCGAGGCTGCCGGACACTGGCGCCACCGTGCCCTCTGACCACCACCAGTAGGCAATGGGTGAAGTGTTTTGCCCAAGGACACAACGACCGAGACTGTCCAAGCCGGGGCTCGAACCGGCAACCTTCCGATTACAAGGCGAACGCCCAACTCTTGAGCCACGATCGCCCCTTTATATAGTTATAAAGTAAGTAAATAAGACAGAACATAACAGCAGGGTGCATACATGGAACGCCCTAACTAAGCCGCTGGCTTAATATACAGGAATATTTGTGCTGAGTATGGCCTGGATGTCCCAAGGTCAAAATGGAATACACCCTCTAGGGTGGTTAAGAATGACCAAGCTAAGATCCTGTGGGACTAAGTAAAGAAAGAAGGCTGTAGTAATAGATGTAGCTATATCAAGTGATAGCAACATCAGGAAGAAGGAACATGGGAAGCTTGGGAAATACCAAGGGCCGAGAGAGGAACTACAGAAGATGTGGAGGTTGATTCAAAAGTTGTCCATGAGGTAATTGGAGCACTTGGAGCAGCTCACCCCCAAACTAGGTTAAGCTTCCTACAAGTGTCATTATTATTAAAACTAGTAGTGTGGCACACTAAGCAGGAAAGTGCCAGAGGAACAGGGGATAAAGCATGATGCTATAGCAACATGGCTGAGAGCTAAGATAGAAAATCCCTAAAGATAAAATTAATCAATACTTTAAATATAATTAGCTGGTAATTTCAACAGTGAGTGCAGTGTCGTGATACTGGACTGCAGCGAGCCAAATGAGAGTCAGTTAATAAACAGATTGCTAATTTTTAACAGTCAGTTATTACTCATTGGTCAGTACTAGTTTACAATGTTTTGACTTTAAAAACATGTTTCAACTATGTAAGAAGAGCAAGTAAAGAAAAGAAGGAAAGTAAATGTTAGGTCCTGAGCTGCCTAACATTTCATATTATTCATATTGTTACATATTTCAATTGTCTTTTCACAAATAGAAATGTTTTATGTAACATAAAAAACATGTAATACTAAATCAAATCTCATGTGATTAAAAGCTCTAAAGAAATTGTGCACTTTAATTTACTGCCCCATTTTAAACAAATTCCTCTAAGTGGGTTTTCTTGAAAAAGCGTTTAAATTACAGGGTTGCGTCTTTGCTTCATTTAGTATTGTGAATTGTACAGTGAATATTGACCTTACCTTGAGCAACATGAGGTCATTGCCCTTTAATATATTACAAAAGTCAGGATGAGGAAATTGTTTCTTAACCTCTCGGAATTGTTTCGAATCTTTTTCCTCTTTCTTGATGGAGTGTGCTCCCAGGATCACCTCACTAATACTGTAAAAGAAAAAAATACAGAGTAAAGTTAACATATATAAAAGCTTCATAGGGGAGGACTACGATAAGATAAATTAACTCCATATTTTGTTATATGCATATTATTAGAGGTGGTTGGGTTATGGGTTTTACTGAAAAATTACTTTCATGGGTGTAGGGTGATGAGGGTTAGAATATGAACAGATTTTGTCTATTGTCATTTTTTGGAACGTTATCAACCTCTATTTTCATTAATGTGCAAAGCAGTCAAACATACTCGTGTCTTACAGGCTTTTTTCCTGAGAGCTGAGGCTTGTCCTTAAAAACGGCAGAAAAATCTGAGGGATTTTTAAAAGCAATGCTGTAGTGGGGCGAGGTGGACGCACCTGAGCGTCATCAGCGATCACGCTGTGCCTGCTTTAAAAGGGTGAACTAGGTCCTTTCTTAGTTGTTGTAGGGGAAGTGAGCAACTGCGAGGTGAAAAACTGAAGCAAGGTGTGAAAAGTGACAGCAACCGAGAGTAATAAAAGCAACACTGAAATGTGGTCGCTTCCGCCATGAGTTTATTCAAATACATTTTTAAGGAGACGCTGATTTGATTGTGCCTACTATTAACATGATAAGTAATTATGTAAATTATTTACACTGAAGATGTGAAGTTTTAGCATATTTGTACTCAAAGTATCAGTGAAAGGATTACTGACAGTATTTTATATGTATACATATGTTATATGTATATATTATTTTATATTATTATGTATATATTATAAAAATGTATTAAAAAAAACACACAATGTGTTATTTTTCACAGTCTGTTAAAAATATTAATATATTTTGATTTTATGTCAGAAGAGTAAGTCTGTACTTAGTGCAGTGGGCAGCAGTCAGGACCCATTGTGGATGGATTAATATCCCCCCACAGAAAGACTTTTTACTTTTCAAGTAAGCCATGAAACTCAGGGAGTGTGGCCTGACTTCCTTCCCTCCAATAATCTCAGAACCATGACCTAAAATTAAAAGAAAATATTCACTTAAATAACTAAATCACAAGATAATCAAGTCAAGAACTTAAAAATGAAAGAAGGAACAGATGAGTAAAACACAAGAAATGCCAGCAGCTTTGCAATACTGAAAGTAATGCCCTTGCATTCTGTGTAATGAATGAATGTGCAATAGAAAATATTACTCACTTGACTGGATGATGAAGAAAATCAAACATGAGATTAAAAGACTGAAATTCTTCAGGCAGAACATTTTGTCTTACCCCTCTTTGATTAGATGCCGAATGCCATGAAATTTACTTTGATGCATAGCTTTATACGCTGAGTTCGAAGGATGTGGTTTGATCATGGAAAATAATGAGTCAGCAAAACTGACACATGCCAGCTGATGAACTGGTGATATTGTTTCAAAGCAAGTGGTCAGATTTATCACAAATAATAAAAATTTTCTGTAGTTTCTATATTAGAGAAGGGATTAAATTGAACTTCCATTGTAGTTTTAAGGTTTTTATTAAAAGTCAAGAATGGATTAACTGAATTCAATTTAATTTTATTTATATAGCTCCAAGTTAAAAAGGCACTTATATTGGTGCCAAAGTATAATTCAGTTTAATGCAGTAATCTGAATTGTCAATCAAAGCGACCAATCACATTAGGACCCCATTTTGTTTATGCTCTACCCCCCAAACAGTCAATAGTCAGTTGATTTCATTTTCAAGGAAATCTTCTGCAGCGCTTCCAAAGCACACACTCTGGTGTGCGCAATGGCTTCTTTGTGGCCGTGGCTGCTGAACTCTTCACATATGGATTTTTGAATTTCTGCACAAGGAATTGTGTAAAGTATCAATGAATACTAGTGTTTGTAAAAACTAAATAATTTGCTTGTTATTTAGATTTTTTTCATACAGAACTTTTAACATAAATATAATTCCAAATCTTTGCCTCCAGAAAAAGTGAGCACCGACAAACACTTGCTCCTGCGTCTTCACTCCAGTCACTTGACTGCTTTGGATGTCACTCACCTGCTCTCTGCTGTTCCACAGACTTTGCCTGCCTGCTTGCAGTAACCTCTCCTCGTGCTCATTCCAACAGCATGACAAGAAGTCCCACTTTCACTCCATTCAGTACTTGTTGCCTTCTTATAACATTTACTCTTCAATGGAGTCTTACATGGTGAGCGTGTACATAGGTCATGGCGGTTGAGTGCATTACTTATTGTTTTTCTTTCAAACAATTCTAACTACAGATTCCAGGTCTTTCTGTAGCTGTCCACAATTGGTTCTTGGCTCTTGGCTCAGTCCTATGTCTGAACTCTTGTGGGGAGCATCTGGTCGTGGTTGATGTGAAATTATGTTGTTTCATTTCCACTTCCAGATTATGGCCCCAGCAGCGCTCACTGAAACCTTCCGTAGTTCAGACGTTCTACTGTAACCAGTGTCATCAGTATGTTTTGCAACAATAAGTTTGCAAAGGCCACTGATTTTATCCATCATGACATGTTTCTTCTGTGACACCTTGCTAATGAGCCTCCTTTTTTACAGGCCATCAGTTGGGACTTACCCAGCTGATGGTGCCCTTTCTTTGCATGCTCAATACTTTTTTTACCCTGTAATAATAAAATAATGGATTGCATTTATATAGCGCTTTTCGGGGGCCTCAAATCGCTTTACAATGCCACTATTCATTCACTCTCACATTCACACACTGGTGGAGGCAAGCTACAGTTGTAGCCACAGCTTCCCTGGGGCAGACTGACATTCTGTGTCCTGTATCCATTCTCATTATTACATACAACATATGGACTTCTATGGTTTGATTTATTTGCATGTGTGGACTGGATGGATTTTTACTGATATCTGGTGAGAATTTCATATTCATATGCGCCTTTTTTTTAGGAAATTGGGGAGATATTCAGTACTTATTTTACTCACTGTATATTCGTACATTTGACAGTTGAAATGAGCACTAAATCTGTTCACAATGCACAGGTTTATTAAAATTTACTGTTGAAATGCTACATCTCTTCAATCCATGCACATTCTACACTCATTAATCTGTTTATATTAACCCTATAAAGCCCTTTGTATCATATTTGATACCTGAGTTTCTGAGACTTCTATCTCATCAACATGATCAATACTTGTCATAATTTCAAAATGTTATGGACAAAACTCTTTTTTTTTGTCTAACATTAACATTGTTGTTAACAAAAAGTTGAAAAAAAAAAGCCCAATGTATCAAATGCGACACACAAAAAAATATTATAAATATATAATAAATATATGTCATGAACAACATGATATAGCAAAAAAAAGTGTATTTTGTTATAAGGGTTAATAAACATCTAAGTTCCCCCCAAAAATGGGTTGGGGTTGAATGGGATGAGTCTTACAGGGTTAATGGTCAACGCAAAACTTTCATCTTCCTGGTGAAACTGAACAAATGCTGATTTTGGATCGTGTTATCAGAATTACTCAAGTAATACAACGAATTATAGTAAAGAGAGGTACTTGGTAAGGGTCACAAATTTAACAAATATTTGTGTCTATCATAAACTCAACGGGTGCAGTGACACAAAATGAACCCTCTATGGTGGATCCAGTGGTCAAGGTTTTTCAGGCAGCAGTGTTTTAATTGTTTACTAAAGTTTAATTTTATATGTTAATATATACCAAGACTGACAATCATATTTGACACATCACTTGCAAATTTGGCAACAATATGACAAATATGGCCGGTCACCGGTCATATACATGCTGGATTTATGCACAGTTCGTTTATTCTTGTTTTCTAAACAGGCAAGTGCACATAGACTATTTGAATTTGTGTTTGATGGTCTAGAAAAAAAAATTAACTCCAGTTACACTTGCTCGCCTAGATGGCTAAATGGTGAAGAGGACGAGACTGTAATTCTATTGACACTTTCCAAGATGACAGTGAATAAAGTGCGGGACCATGTGGTGACATATCACCATTCATATAAATGCGTGCAAACGTCACTTTTTTGAAGCTGAGGTGCGGTCACAGCACAAACCGTCATGGTGGGTGATCCTGACCACTATCATTGGACCCCCATTTATTGGACAGGCACTCGAGGATAGAAAGAGGAAATCTTTCATATCACATGACATACCTTTGTCTTCAAAACATGCACATCTAGCAAAGAATCATGCACTTCTCATTTTCAGCAGCTTTATTTGAGTTCATTTCAATCCCATTTCTTTCTTTTACTATTTTTTAAAAACGTTTAGACCACTAGTTTTTGGCAGATATTCAAAAAATGCTGAATTTTATAGCAAAAATACAGCTTTCCAGTCATATTGATTCAACTTAATTTCACCCGATATTTTCCCGTTGTGCCCCATCAGTGGGGCCTGCTCCACTGTTTGAGAACACTCATGTCCAGTAAGACTCTTAGAGAAATCTTATCTGCTTTAACAAAATCCTTTAAACCTCAAAATATAGACACATATAAATGCAGACCATTGGTGACAAAAATTTGTATTTAAATTTATGCAACAAAAACAAATGTTTAACAGATAGTAAAGGTTTAAGAAGGAAAAAGACTCAGAGAGAGATCTAATTTTGAGTCATAGTTTTTTTGATCCACTGGAGTTGTTTATCTGAGAGAAAAGCATACACTCCAGGGTGTGTTTTGTTACCACACTCCTTAGGTCCAAAGGAAGTGATTCCTGTCAACACACCACTGCACAACAGCGGTCCTCCTGAATCTCCCTGTAGAGAAAATTATAATATGATGGTCACTGAGTTTTTCTTCATTCACTGTGTGTTTATACATCACTCTGCATTTAATTATAAAATATTAATAATCTTTGCCCATAATAATCTCGTCAACAGCATGTCTTTTTCCTGTCCTCCTCCCTCTACCTCCCATTGGTCGAGGCAAATGGCTGCCCCTCCTGAACCTGGCTGTGCTGGAGGTTTCTTCCTGTTAAAAGGCAGCTTTTCCTTCCCACTGTCTCCAAAGTACTTGTTCAAAGGGGGTCTTCTGATTGTTGGTGTTTTCTCTGTATTATTGTAATGTCTTTACCTTACAATGCTTTAAGACAACTGTTGTTGTGATATAAATAGAATGAAATAGACTTGAATTTATTTAGTAGTTTATTTTTTCTGATCATTAACAGTTAAAGTGGTAAAAATGACTATCAAGCATACATACCCGACAGGTATCTGCTGTCTCTGATCCAGCACATATCATGCTGCTGGTGATAACAGGGTCGAGGTTGTAATAGGCACGTGAGTTGCACTTCACTCTGTTAATCACTGTCACATTGACAGACCTCAGGACATCTGACATTTGCTCGGCGTTGCTTTTAGTTGCTCCCCATCCAGCCACCACACAGATGCTTTCAGCTGCAGGATCTTTGACAGCGTTGCCCAACTTGAGCCAATTAACCGTCTCGGTTTTCTTCACTTTTTTGTTAAGCTAAAATTTAAGATATAATTACTTAAGCATAATGAATTCATCATTGCCTTAATAGAATTTTTACAATAAATAAATAAGATAAAATAAAAACAATTTAAAAAAAACCACATTTATTTTAAATGAAACTGCTTAAGCCGACTCAACATGAAGTCAGTCTTTAATCACAATGAAAATTGAGAGACTAAAGTCATAATTCTATTTTGAACAAAAAATTCAAAATACCAGAAGTTTTCAGGATTGTGCAGCTTACACTTACTGTTATATCCTATACAAAATCCACTCTTCCAAGAGGGCATGACAAATGTGGCAATGTGTCTTGACACAACAACTGTAATCTCCACCTTCCCACTCTTTTCTTGAAAAACAGTTTCAAGATTTAAAGATTATCTTGAAGTTTCCACTTTATTCTCAAAATGATTAGTAATACTTTTGTTCTTAATGCGGCCCTGATGCTCTGTCGTACAAACATTAAATGAAAAAAGAAAAATTATCTAAATTTTGCAGAAAAGCATCTTTCTCTTTCTGGTCTCAGGTGGAATTTGAGCTGTTGAATTTTGAACAGATGGGAAGATGAGAAAGACCTTATTTTACATCTGAAGTTAAATAATCATAAGTGACAGCCTGGCTTTGCAGTTGTGTTTATCTTGAATAAACATTTGCTTTTCATGCTTAACATGTATTATGTAATGTCAGCAAACATAACTTTTATAGAAATCGCTAAGGATCGTTTTTCCATTCTGTTATAGTCACCTTACCTTGAGTAACATGAGGTCATTGACCCTGTCTTTTGCATCAAAACAGGGATGAGGAAAACTTTTTTTCACCTTTTGGATCTGCTTTTTTTTTATCTCTCCTGATGGAGTGCACTCCCAGCAACACGTTCTTAATTCTAAAAGAGCCAAAACAATGCAGTGTTAAATTAAAGTTCAATTATGGCATAGGTTTACTGGCCAAGAAAGTGTCAAATAGAGAAGAAATGAAGATTTGCTTTCTCTCTGATTACTGAGTGGTTACATGATAAAAAAAAATTACTAAGGTCACGATGTGGCATGTAGCTGATTGGAATATCATGAAGCTTAAACATGTTGACTTGTATGATATTTTACATACCCATGATGACATGGATTTTTTTGTGATCCAGTAAAAACATAAACAAATGCTTCAGATTCCTACTTATCACAGTGAGCAGCAGTCAGGACCCATGCTTCATCAATTAGTATCCCTCCACAATTGCCCTTGTTACCCTCAAGCAGAGCCATGAAAGGCAGTGAGTGTGGCTTGACTTCATTGCCTCCAATAATCTCAGAACCATCACCTAAAATGACAAATATTCAAAGAGATCACTAAGACAAATGAGTCGACAAGCGCTTAAACCAAAGACAGAAAACTCTCTGCACAACTTACTTTGCAAGCCTATAAGACATCTATGTGACACAGATCACAGAATCTATACACAAAATACCTGAAGCACATCCAAATACAAATTCTAACATTTATGAAACCTTTAAAATCCATGTAGGAGTGATCAGGAAAAGTGAAATTACACTCCAACTAAGAAACCATAACAAATTTGCTGAAAAACATTACTATGACTTAGACATATGTACATTAATTAACCACTAAATAAATCAAAAGCAGAAGAAATGACTCACTTGACTGAACAATGAGAAGAACGACACATGAGATCAAGACACTGAAAAATCCGAAGCAGTACATTTCTTCTTATTTGGCTTTGACTAAAACACACACTGGTGCGCACTCGTCTTTATGTATCAAGCCTAAAGGAAGTGGTCTGAAAATTCAGCATAATGGGCTCAAGCAAGGCGTGGGAATGCATTTGTTTCAAAGATAGTGGTAGCATTTACAAGTATTCATAACCATGTCTTTTTTCTATGTCGTTGCTGAGGTTTGTTCTGTCTGGTGTACAATGAGTCATCCTTGAGTGTACGTGTCCATAAATCTACTTGTATGAAAAAAGCTAGAAGAGTGTATTGATGTTAAAAGAAAAAGCACTTTACAATAACTTTACAGTTGGTGTAGAGATTATTTCCTTATCAGACATGTAGCTTTGAAGCAGCTTCACCTGTCAACTAGTGCCAGTAAGAGACAATGAGGCATGTCTGTCAGCAGACAGTCCACAGATACATCCTGAAGGAAACATCTCAAAGGTAGTGCCCAAAAGAAGAAGGAACTGATTATTTTCAAATTATTAATAATTAATTACTTAATTGAATGTATAGTCATAAAGTGGATGTTTTCTATGTTGACATTACTGTAATTAATACTACTCAGAATGAGAAGACAGTATGTGCAAGAAAAAGTTGTTCACAGCCTTCTTTTTTTTAAGGCTTGTAATACAGGAAGTGGTGAATCTTTCTGGCTGACAGGTTGAATAATCTCACTTTGTTGTTTTACTTTCATGGGGTTTGTGTGTCCACAAAAATGTGTTTTATCTCATGTGTTTCCAGCAAATGTGATTGACCGAAGCAAACAGGAGCACTTATATTTCTCTTGGCATTTTATGTAATTTGCAAAAAGAGAAAATATTTTTTTTAAATTAACAAACGTCTTTGTTCACAAAAAAGAAAAAATGAGGGGAAAAGGAGTAAATATGTCATTTTCCACTGCAGGAACTAGGTGATTGTTTGTTTATTTTTTCCAAAGGAGTAATTCTCTGTTGGCCAAGAGAAAGAATATAGGTCTGGCTTTTCATGTCTCAAAGCTAACATGTCAACCTATATGTGCAATCTGCAGTGACAGCATCTAAAATATTAAATTGTAATCCATCACCTATCACAGTGGCTGTGTCCATTTTTGGTAAACAGGACGGCCACAAAGGCAAATATTTGACTCATCTGACTTCAATTCCTGCAGTGGAAATGGCTAGCCACAGCAGAACTACGATCACATGTGTGTACAAGAAGGAACGCGAGAAGCTTGAGAAGTATCAAGGGCTCAGAGGAGAGCTGCAGAAGATGTGGAGGGAGAGAGTAACAGTGGTCCCAGTATTAATCAGAGCACTAGGTGCGGTGACTCTTAAGCTAGGCGAGTGGCTACAGCAGATCCCAGGAACAACATCGGAGATCTCTGTCCAGAAGAGCGCAGTCCTGGGAACAGCTATGATACAGCGTAGGACCCTCAAGCTCCCAGGCCTCTGATAGAGGACCCGACAGAGACCGCAATGACAACAAGACGTCAAAGATTTCCATCTTGTTTATCATGTTGATGCCTCTGGAGTCATGAAATTTCAGTTTGCTTAATTTATTCATGATTCAGTTGAGTTGTTTTTCTGACAAAAAAGAGTAGACACTAACTGAAGTGGTTGTTCTGTGTCTTCTTAAATTAATATATATATTTAACCGCTGACAGACAAGAAGTATGGTTATAATAAAAAAAAGTTAACATATATTTACTGTTAACTTTTTCAATTCGTGATTGTGGAATATTCATCATTTTCAGCTTCATTTCAACTTTTGATTTTGTGGGGTTTTTTTGTTTTTTTTTACTGTGTATTAAGTTGTAGTAGCTCAAAATAGCTGCAAACTTAGGTCAGGTCACTAAACAAATTATAATGCATCATGGATAATCCTAACCACCATCATTCAATTCAATTCAATTTATTTATATAGCACTCTTCACAGGGTAAAAACCACATAGTGCTTCACAGTAATATAAAAACAGAAATACATTTAACCATAAAGTACATAAACAGGACATAACTTTGTCTTTGCAAGACATTTATCTAGACACTCTTATCTCAATATGGCATCTGATTCTTGGTGTGCTTGCTTTTTCTACATTTAGTAACCCAGACCATTGGTTACTAATGCAAAACAAAAGTACATTACAGAAAAGTACACTTCTATCAGTCAACTGAATTTCACACCATATTTCTACAGGTTGACAACCACTGATTTACAACAAACGTTCAGTAACACTCTGCTTTAACATCATCCCTAAAATCATAAATATAGACAGATATAAATGTAGACTCGTGGTGGCAAAATAACACAACTGAACTTAGTATCCCTCTTTAATTTAAAGATGGAAGCAGGAATGATTCAGAGAACTCATTCTATTTTAGATCCCTTCATTGTATTTTTGATCCACTTGAGTTGTTTTTCTGACAGAAAAGAGTAAACTCCGGGTTTTTTAATGAGACCGCACATCCGTCCAAAGGAAGTGATTCCAGCTAGCACACCATTGCACATGAGAGGTCCTCCTGAATCCCCCTGCAAAGAGAGCAATAATATGAGGTTCATTTTTTCATTTATTTTTCGACTCGTTTACGGTTCAAGTAGCGAAGTGGACGGTGAGGCGTACATACCTGACAGGTATCAGCTGTGTTTCTACCATTCGAACCAGCACATATCATGCTGCTGGTGATAACAGGATTGAGGCTGTAATAATCAGCTGAGTTGCACGTCACTCTGTCAATCACTGTAACATTGACAGACCTCAGGACATCTGACATTCGATTGACATTGTTTTTAGTAGTTCCCCATCCAGCCACCACACAGACGCTGCCAGCTTTCGGCTCCTTACTGGTTTTGGGCAGCGTGAGCCAGTTTACAGCTTTGGTTTTTTTCACTTTCTTGTCCAGCTGAAATTTAAATAATACTTATTTAACCATAATGGGTTCATCATTGCTTTTAGTAAAAACAAACAACAAAACACACACATTTATCATATTTGAGAGAGTGCATGTATATATTTGACCTTATATGTATAATTTTGACTTTGAGAAAATTCAACAAAAACAAATTTTCTATAAATTCCTCTAAATATAATTATCAGCAATCTTGGATCACTTTTCCATTCTTTTGTAGTCACATTACCTTGAGTAACATGAGGTCATTGACCTTGTCCGTGCCATCATAGCAGGGATGAGGCAAACTTTTTTTCACCTTTCGGACCTGTCGGAAATCTTTTTCATCTGCTTTGATGGAGTGCACCCCCAGCAACACCTTCTTAATGCTGTAAGAGCAAAAACGGTGCAGTGTTAAATTACAGTTCAGTTATGGAATAGGTTTATTGACTAAGAAAGTGACAAATATGGTAACAGTGATGCAGAGCAGCACTTGTTACTTGTAAAGAAGTGTTCAAACCCCTGAGCTCTTGTGGTTTCTTTAGTCACTATCTGCCAGATTATAGCTGCTATAATGAATGCTGAGTGGAGCATCATAAAGAGGAAAGCTTACTGACTAGCATGACATTTTGAACAATCATAGTGCAACATCTTTGCAAGATCCAACAAAAATTAAGATTGCAATTTTCAAATGTTAATGGGAAAGATTCCTACCTAGGACAGTGTGCAGCAGTCAGGACCCATGCTTGATCAATTAGTACCCCTCCACATATCGGTTTGTCACTCTCCAGCAGAGCCATGTAAGGCAGCGAGTGTGGCTGCACTTCATTACCTCCAATGATCTCAGAACCACGACCTAAAGTGACAAATATTCAAAGAGGTCATTGAGATGAACAGATAAATTCTCTTTACACCTTCCTTTGTAAAACTAAAAGACATTTAGATCACACAATCTACATGCACAACACTAAACAAAGCATAAGAAACAAGCAGAAACATTACCATGACATATTTACATCAATTAATTCATTAGTATTAAATAAACAAATGCACAACAGATGAAATAACTCACTTGACTGAACAATGAGAAGGACAACACATGAGAGGAAAACACTGAAACCCCTGAGGCAGAGCATTTCTTCTTGTTTCGCTTTGATCTAAATAGACTGAAACACACTATGGTGCACAAAGTCGCCTTTATGTGAGCTCAGAGGAAGTGGTCTGACAAATGGAAATTCATGTGTCATGAAAAGCGGTCGCAAGCATGAGGTGAGGATGCATTCATTTCAAAGCCAGTGATCCGATTTACAAGTAAATCTCGTGATCTGTGTGGCACAGTGCAAGTCATCAGTGGGCGCAGGTGTCAATACATGGACTAGTGTGAAACAGTTGGAGGAAGACATTATTCATGTTGAAAGAACAAGTCCTTTACAAGAACTACACTACCAGTCAAAAGTTTGGACACACCGTCTCATTTAATGATCTTTCTTTCTTTTCATAGCTATTTACATTGTAGACTCATATGGCATTATGTAGTAAACAAATAACTCAAAACATATTTATATTTTAGATTCTTCAAAATAGCTACTCTTTTATTTGATTACTGCTTTGTACACTCTTGGCATTCTCTCGATGAGCTTCAATGAGTCAGCTGAAATGGTTTTCCAACAGTTTTGTAGGAGTTCCCAGGGATGCTGAATATTTGCTGGCCCTTTTGCCTTCACTCTGTGGTTCATCAGATCCCAAACCATCTCGATTGGGTTTAGGTCAGGTAACTGTGGAGGCCAAGTCATCTGGTGCAGATCTCCATCACTCTCCTTCTTGGTCAAATACCCCTTAGACAGCCCGGAGGTGTGTTTGGGGTCATTGCCTGTTGAAAAATAAATGACGGTCGAACTGAAGGCAAACCAGATGGGATGTCGTGTCGCTGCAGGATGCTGTGGTAGCCATGCTGGTTCAGTGTGCCTTCAATTTTTAATAAATCCCCAACAGTGTCACCAT
Organism: Haplochromis burtoni; assembly: GCF_018398535.1. NCBI lineage: Eukaryota > Metazoa > Chordata > Actinopteri > Cichliformes > Cichlidae > Haplochromis > Haplochromis burtoni. The sequence continues at coordinate 1,397,751 of NW_024582415.1, forward strand.
CAAAGCACCCCATCACACCTCCTCCTCCATGCTTCATGGTGGGAATCATGCATGTTTCTGCGTCGTACAAAAACACGGTGGCTGGAACCACAGATTTCAAATTTAGACTAATCAGACCAAAGCACAGATTTTCTCCGCTCTAATGTCCAATCCTCATGTTTCTTGTCCCAAACAAATCTATTCTGCTTGTTGCTTTTCCTTAGTAGTGGCTTCCTAGTATCTATTTGAGCAAATCCACAAAGGAACCCTGACAAAGCCCATCTGTCATGGTCCGTGTGAGCAACTGGGTGTGGCTGGTGTGGATCCCGGCTTCCTGTAACACTAGCGTTCCCCCTCCTCGACTCAGAGATGGTCTTTCCCTTTTTCCTTTACAGAGGGTACATCTTTCACCATCTTACAATGCTGTGATTGCAGCCATTTCCCAACTCTCTGTGAATGGTACTCATGGTCTTTGATCAGTGGGTTTTGGTCAGTGGTTGTTGATCAATGGTCATGAGAATTAGAATTATTAAGATTAAGGAACTGACCTCCCAGCCTATTGTTTATAAGGTTGGGGAAACCTGCAGTCAGCTGAGACTGAAGAAGTCACTTGGATGAGTGATGAAACGTTTCTCCCACAAAACGCTACGTCCAGATGAACAGAATCAACTTTTGGAGATTTATTTACCTGGATTATTGAGCATGCATCAAGATATTTAGTCACATAAATGCGCTTCATAATTCCATATATTTTTATTCATATATTTGATGGCTTCAGTGAGAATCTGCAATGCAAATTGTCTTGAAAATAAAGAAAACCACCAAATAAGAAGGGGCGTCCAAACCTTTGACTGGTAGTGGTCACTATGGTCACTTTTTTTTCTCTGTAAAGGTTCTTTTCTGTTTTTCTTATCAGACATGTGACTTTGGAGCAGCTTCATCTGGCAGCTAGTGCCACTGAGAATCAGTGAAGCATGTATGTTAGCTGGGACTCCACAGATATACCCCGAAGGAATCTTCTCTAAAAATAAGTATGGAGCTTAGTATTTAGTCTGTAGGCTTTTCAGTTATTTGGAGTCTGAAGTTAGAGTGAACAAGGTTGGAAACATCGTCCTCTAGTCAGGTATCCTTTGTGATGTGGCAAAATACCATTCATGTTTAGAGTACCCAAATGGTTAGTGTGGGATAGCAACTAGCTATACAAGTAATTTATAGCATTGACTAGCTAGCGTAGTCAATGCTATAAAGAGAGCACCTTCTTTCTGTATTTGCATCTGTTGCTCCAGCCCCAGACACATCTGACCAATAAGCAGACTAAATGTTCTCATGTGGTTTGTAGTGACATGTTTTGGTTCACTTTGAGTGTTTTTTCTGTGTGAATTGAGACAAAACCACAGGAAAACCTACCTGCCACCCCTCCCCCCCCTCCCCTCAGTCTAGCCCAGTCATAGATTGGAAGTTGAGCAAAATTAATGACTGAGTCGGTAAGTTGGTGGAACATAGTCATAGCACTGCGTAGCATTTGTTCCACTGAACACTATGCAGTGGTTTCAAAAAGTAAGTATAGGTCTTGATTTAACACCTTGTGGAACCACCTTGGGCAGCAATAAGTTAAAGCTCTCATATTCTGTATTACTTTAGCACTTTTTGTGGCAGAATGTTGGTCAACTGTTCTTCTCTAAACTTTGACTAGATGACCGTAGCAGCTTGATTCCTTTTTTTTTTCAGCCATTCTGCTGTTGTTGGTATGCCTGACATCTTTCTCTTGTTGCAGGGCCCAGTTTCAGCCAAGCTTCAGCTGTCAGACAGATGGCCTCACATTAACTTTGCATTAACTTTGTATATAGATGAGTTCATGGTCAAATCAATGACTGCAAGGTCCCCAGATCCTGTGACTACAAAACAAACTCAGGTCAACAAAGCTCCACTACTATTTAATGTTTGACAGTCGGTATGAGGTGTTTGTGCTGATATACTGAGTTTGGTTTTCTCCAAATGTGGCACTGTGCGTTAGAGAACACTGTTCCAGAAATCTGGCTCACATTCTACTTTCATAATCGTACAATTATGAACTTTAACATTTAATATGCTAACTGAGGCCTGTAAAGTCTGAGATGTAGTTCTGGGGTTTTTGCAATGTCTCTTAGCACTTCATGGTTTGACCTTAGGGTGAATTTGCTTTGACATACACTCCAGGGGAGAGTATGCCTTTCTATAATACTGACACCTGAGTGCTCCAGACCAGCAAACTGCCAAAACCTGTGCTTTTATATAGGTGGTCACACATGCTGATGATCAGTTAATCAAGTGCATTAGCAGCACATGGCTGCTACATACTGTACCTTTTTACTTTCCTGTAGAAACAGGAATAGAAAAGAACAGAATGGAATAGAATAGTCATTTATTGTCATTGTACATGTACAACGAAATTACAGGTGCTCCATACCAACAAATATAAATAGTAGACAACAGGATTAAAAAACAAACAAGAATAATATAAAAAATTATAGAAATTATAGAAAGAACAAGTTGGTACAATCCCAAAGCCTTTTTTCTTTGTTTTTCATTAAATGTGCGCAAATAATCAATAAACCAACAACTTTATTGAATATTTGTATCTATGCCACTCTTTGTAAATAAGCTTGTCAGCAGAGTATAGTAAGTAATCAACTGTTTATACTGCTATTCAGTTACTGTTAACTTGTTTCCTGATACGCTACATAAATCCTAAAGGCAGCTTAAAAAAATACACCTAAAGGCCTGAGAACCATGAGATCAGCAAGGTCTTTATGTAAAACACATTGCTTGTTTGTGTAATCACTACTTTTTTGACCTATGTTTGGTTCAAGAAAAATATCTCACTCTCAATCAAGAATACTGGTAATGTTATTTTCCATCTTTGAAATGCTAATGTTTCATTTGGGTCATGACATTCAATTAAATGCACTGCCACTATCTGAAACTATTGAGAAGACCCTAAAAGTTATGTTTGTCTAATTCTAATTTAAAGCAACAAGTACATTTTGAAAGAAGCTTTATAATATTTCGTCCAATATCAATGGGCCCTGTAATAAAAAAAATATTGTAATAAACAAACAAATGAACAAAAAACACTAAAAAATATAAAAGAAAAAAGAAATCCTAAAAGTGAAGAATAACAACAATAAACATTTTTTAAATTTTACAGTTTAAAATTTTCTTTTTGTTCCTCTTAATAGTTTATATTTTTATGACTTATAACTTCTAGCAGCACTGGATGAAATATATTGTCCTTCGCTCATTTTTCACATTTACTGACTTTCTTGCTTTTTTAAATAAACTAAAGGTGAGTACATCAAGAAAAAGTGGAAAAACAAAACAACATAATACATAATATGTGATTTCTTCCTACTGCTCATTAAAATCAAATGACGGTTTCATCTTGAGGTAAAAAGTGATACTACAGTGGTCCATCTGACACTTCACTGCATTGACTTGTGCTAATACTTCATAACTCAGACTGTGATGAGTTACAGCATGACACATTTTGTGGGAAATGACTAACAGGTAGTTTTAGTTAAAAAAAGAAGAAGCATAAAATGCTTTTAACTAATACTCCAGGGACTACTTTTTAAAATTTTGAGGGTCATATATTTTCACATATGCTCACTAATCTGAATGACCAATGGTACAACCATACAATACAAAACAACAGTGTAGATGTCTGTTTATAAAGATGAAGCCAATGTGAAAGTGCCTTAAACCTGCATCCTATGTGAAGGGCCACTACAATGCAATATCTGTGGCTGCGTAAAGGCTTTCGGTACTATGAGTCTGTGGGTAAACGGCAACGGAAAACACAATCCTGTTGAGTTCGTGGTCTTAGTCACTCATTTAGGATCAAATTTAATAAAAATCGAAAGGTATTTTAGAAAATTTGGTCATACCATGTTTCAAAAAAGAAGGTTTAACTGTAGTATTTTCTACACACTGGTTAACGATTCATTTGTAAATGAGAAGCAATTTATTTAAAAAATGAATCTGTCTCCATGTATTCTATATTCATTGTGTTGGCATTTTTCATTTGAAGAGATTTTTCTACAAATGTCCAGACTATGTTTTTTCCGTGTCTTAACCAATGCCTGGAGTTTTCTGAGGGACCAGATCAACAATTGTGTCTTCAGTTGAGAGCAACACTGGAGAGATGTAATGATTTGATTCTTCAAAACGACCTGCTGTTTAAAAAATAAAAATAAAAATTATGTTATATGTTATGGAGATTTTTTTAAAATATATAGATTTTTTACTGGAGAAAGAAGACCTACCTTTTTTAAGGATATGATAAAGAATCCACAGTGGAGGAGCAAGCAACATCAGTTTAATGACCATCAAAACAGCAAAGATGATATCGTGATCTACCGAAGTAGAGAGGATACAGAGACACAGATACAAAAGAGGGAGACGAGCACCAGTTTACAATGATAAGTAAATGGGCTGAATATAATAGAATATTTTAATTTAAGTTGTTGTCAGTTATTGTACACAGTATCTAGGAAGCAAGCCATGACACAAAAATAAACAATACGTATTTCCTTACCTGTTTTAACGTCTACTGTTGTAGGGTTACTCTGCAGGATGATGTTTCCACCAGTAACACTGTCAGGCCGAACAACAAAGGCAGAGATATGTAGGAAATACTTTGTGCCTGATGTTAAGTTGGAGATGCTGATGCTCATCACTGCAGAACCATTGGTGCAGGAGTAAAGGACTGTCTCACATCTGCTGTCACATATGGTCACATTGTAACTGTGTGGTGTCGTCTGCATAAAGGCAGAGATATTCCAACTAAGATTCACATGTTCCGCACCCACTGAGTCAACTGTCACCGACTGAGGGGAATGTGGACCTGTGGGAAGAAAAACAGTCAGAGTCGAGTAAGAGCTCAGGTATGGATCATGGATCATAAAAAAATAACATGTTATCAGATAGGTTTGATGAAAAATGATGGAGAAAACAGAGATTTAAATACCAGGTGATGGGTTATTATATGAGGAGAGCTAGATAGGTCAGTGAGGGGGCCAGCAGCAGAAGCAGTATCTGCTCTTTTGTGGGGAGGAACAGGAGAATCCTGGTAAAATACTAAAAAATGAACTCCAGCATGAACTACGGTGGACTAGTTCATCTATCTAAATTGGTTGGAGGTACTGTCTCATGTTACTGTGCTTTTGAGCAGGGATCTCCAACTTCAGAGAGCTGCGGGCCACTGCTGGCACTGTCATCTCATTGTATTATTTCAAATATTGTATAAATATTGTATAACAACAATTTTTTTTCTCACTCTTAACTAACTGAAGCTTTTCATTGAACTACCAAATAAATAAATTGGTACACTCTTTCTGGCCAGACACATTGCAGCACTTTTGCAATCATTATGTTCATATTTAACAAAATAAAAATGCAGACATAAGTGTACACATTAGTTTTTTACTGCCAGTGAAAAATGTTTTCTTTACAAATAACTTTCTCACTGAACTAACGCAGCCAACATGTTTGTACTGTCTGCTCATATTGCCTTCATATTAAATATTTGTTTGCTTTTTAATGAACTTTTTAAGGAACAACAGGAAAGAAATCCTCCCTAACAAAAAGAGTAATTTCAAGGGCCAAATTGCATTATATTTCGTCACCTCAACATATGGGCCGCAAGTAGGGGTGACACGGGCTGCAAGTGTCCCCAGGCTGTGAGTTTTAGAGCCCTGCTTTAGAGGTTTAAACCAGCAAAACTATTTTAATAATGATTTCTTTCAACTGCTACCTAACTAATCTGTTATAAATAATAACAGGCAGGTGGATGCAGGATATAAACAAAGCACCATAACATAACCAGTAGAGTATGGGATCATTTTCTTGTGGCAACACACTCACCTTAGACAGGTAGAACAGGTTTTTAGTCACTGCATCGTGTTTCAGTGAATCTGACTGTTTGCATTTTTTAGTTGTGTGCCTCATCTTTATTGAGTATCATATTTAGACTTTGTAGTTACTATATTTGTCAGTTTCTAACTCCAAAAAGAGCAAAAAATGCATTACTTACCCTGACAGACAACCATGTGTGGTTCCTTACAGTAGCGAGCCAACAGGTTCTTGTCTTTTTCCAGCATGGCCTCTAAACTTGCACAGCAGCCTTCATTGTTTCTCCTGTACCAGTGTTCATAGCCCAGTTGTTCCCCATTCACCCACTGCCAGTCACTGGAGACACTCTGGCGTTTCAGACCAAGCCAAAAGCTGACTTTTGTGGCAGGAGTAGCATTCAGGACACTGAAGTACTGCTCCTCTGTGGTCAGGACAGCAAGGTCCACATAGTACTTCTGACAGAACTCCTGGGCTTTGACCCATGGCATAGGTCTTTGGACTAGGAAGTAATAAGAAGAGATCTGACCCACTGCTAAGCCATGACATACCACTGCGTAAGGAAAAAAAACATAGATGAAGGCAGAGTAGTTAACAATAGCTATGTTTGGTTGTTTGATTGTGTTATAATCTATTAGACATGTTTTCATTATATACATTTAAATAGTGTGTTGCAGTATTTAGTAGAATAACTGTGTACAAGTGTTAAATAAATACTGAAGTATAGCCACCATTTTTCAATCTACAGAAATGCCCAAGTTGTAAAGACAGACATTAACCTTAAAGACGAAAATGCAACTGAGAGATTTGAGACTACATTTGTATGTCATTGTAGAAGAGCATGGAACAGGGGGCCAAGGGTCTTCTCCCTCTAATAATCTGTCCTCGTGAGCAGCTAAGTCACATTTTAGCTAACATTAACAGCAGCTAGAGTATGTCTGTGAAGGTTCTCAGTCATCCAGGTCATCGTAGTCAAAGGAGCTTGCAAAGAAAAGCGTCTGGACTTCTTTAAGTTACTTGAAGACGTTTCACCTCTCATCCGAGAAGCTTCTTCAGTTCTAAGGTC
>NW_024582415.1:1405565-1406983 GCF_018398535.1 Haplochromis burtoni
GATACTCCCACTAGGTTTATATCTGGGACTCTCCACCATTTGACCTTAGAACTGAAGAAGCTTCTCGGATGAGAGGTGAAACGTCTTCAAGTAACTTAAAGAAGTCCAGACGCTTTTCTTTGCAAGCTCCTTTGACCAGCTAGAGTATGCAGTCAGAACATAAGTACTAATAAAAAGCTTATTGCATCAGATGCTAGACTCATTTTGACATTTACGGACAATGAAACATGGAATGACAACATGCTTGACTCATGTTAAAGAAGTTTTGCAAAATGTTACCTAAAATCGCCAGCTGATGCAGAATTGCCGTCTCATTGCCAGACATAAAGTAGAATCCGTGTAGTTTTCTGGGAGGTGATATATATGTTTTTATTTCATTCCCATCAGACAGCTGACCATGAGCTGTCTGGTGTTTCTCAAGTGCTCCCTATAGTCATCCCATACTCTCTCCTTCTCATTTGCCCAGGACTCTGTTCGTGTGTAAATTTATAAAGCCAGCTAAAGCCTCAGGGTGATGCAAGAGGTGGAAAAATGGGAGTGTCTAAAGCTCAGTGCTTACCTGTATGAAGACGTTTTCAGGAATTAGTTACACAAGATATTAAAATCTATAAATGCATTTGCTTTACATTGTTTGTTTTCCTAAACCTTTCCAGTATCAAATATCCTAAACATTACAATCTGCTTACTAACTGCTATTTGAATTTTTTTTTATCTCTACTGGAAAACAGAAGATTGTGCTTGTTGGCAGACAAAAGCGCCTGGAAAAGCTCAACAATGCCACTGTAACTGAAGACTGGGAGAAAGCTGCCTAGCTTTTATAAGGGGGTTAAAAATACGGCGTAACTAGATCCACCCTGCAGTCTATTTTTAGAACAGCCTGGTTGATAATTTGTTAGTTAGAGTACTTTTTGACTTTCAAATATGAGCCCGATTAAATATTTGCAGAACAGCAAACAACATTATTCAGGTTTCAGACTCTCTTGTCTGTCAGGTCTCTGTATTACCCATATGGAAAATTATGCAAAAAATTAAGAATGACGTAAGGTTGAAGTATACATTCACTACTGTAGTCAATGGGAATTTGTTAAAAAAAAAATGTTTTCTATTTTCCCCCCCATATGTTTGGACTTCATCACAGACATAGTAGTTTTTGTAACATAAAGCAAACACTAGAATTGTAAACAGTCCCCCTAAGTCACATCTAGATTCACACACTTGCCGAGTGGTGGATACTGTAGTGAGTATCCTGAGCTATAGATACAGTGGCTTGCAAAAGTATTCGGCCCCCTTGAAGTTTTCCACATTTTGTCACATTATAGCCACAAACATGGATCAATTTTACTGGAATTCCACATGAAAGACCAACACAAAGTGGTGCACACGTGAGAAGTGGAACGAAAATCATACATGATTCCAAA